>NC_060138.1:510354082-510656820 GCF_021461385.2 Schistocerca piceifrons
GATCGTGTAAACGCATTAATCCACAATGATCCACGTCATTGTACTCGCGAACTGGGAAATGTGAAGAACTCTCATCATTCTACCATCGTGCGACATTTGCATGCAATGGTGAATGTTAAAAAATCTGGTTAATGGGCACCGCATGCACTAAACCAAAATCATAAAAATCAACGGTTGGTCCATATGTGGGTCACTGCTTGCTCGTCATCAATTGGCTCGTGAACATCACCGAACATTCCTGTCCTGTATCGTTACTGGTGACCAGAAATGGTGCCTTTATGCTAATGTAAAGCAAAGAAAGGAACGGCTGACCCCAAACAAAGCCGCAACTACCCGCACAAGGAACTGCGTGCTCCTACAAAATATAATGTGTGGTGTGCTGTACTGCGAATTGCTTCACTGAGGTGTAACCATCGCTGCTGACATTTATTATCAACAACTAAGACGTTTTGCAGCCGCCATCAAAGAACAACGACCAGGAAGACAGCTCGAAATGATTCTACTCCACGATAATGCCCGCCCGCATTCCGCTAGATTGACAATAAGTTGGGTTGGGAAGTCAATCCGCACCCACCTTATTCACCTAAACTCGCGCCCTCAGATTCTCATCTTTCCCGCCTTCTCTCGAACAGACTTCAAGGAACTGCCTTTACGGCTGAAAATATTCTCCGAACATGGCTCGACGAGTTCTTCGCCTCAAATCCACGTGATTTCTACAGTCGCGGAGTCGCAAAGTTATCCCAGTATTGGCAGACTGTAGCAAATAGTGAAGGAGAATATATTATTTGTGATTAAAGTCTCTATTATTTATTTATATTATTTATTGATTTATTTAACCTGGCAAGATTAGGGCCATCAGGCCCTCTCTTACATCTAACCAGGCATTCTACTTATTTTACATTCATATGTTTTAGTAGGCATGTTAAACTACATCTAGTACAAAAAGTGAAATAAACAATTAGAAAGGTACACCTGGAAAAATACATACATATAGAGTTTATATTCGTAGATCATAAATACTGTTATAATTAGACATTATTGAAGAGACAGATTTTAGATAGGAGTGCTGGCAGCAGGGAGTATGAGGGAGACTCATGGTGAAGGGAGGAGAAGAACAGAGAGACATGATGAAACATATTTAAGGAAATATAAAGGAAAAGAAGATTGCGTGGCTAATAGAGATAGATGAAGAGGAAGGCATCTCTGGAGCAAGATAGGAGACGCTAGCTTTGCTATTTGACAGATGAGGGGATTGGCCTTATACATTAATTTTGCGGAGAACTTTATGAGGATGATGGTAGGAAATGCTTCAACTTCTTCTTAAAAGCAGCAGGAGATTGAATTTTGCGCAAGGTAAGGGGCAGTTTGTTCCAGAGGCGGACAGCGACAACTGAGAAGGAGTTTGCAAATGTTTTTGTTTTGTGAGTGGGCACAGTTAGGATACCAAATAAGAGTGACCTCGTGTTTCGATTATGATGGCATGACAGGTTTTTAATCTCTGAAGCAAGGTACTGGGGTGCTTGCGCGACGAGGAGTCGGTGAAGTAGACATAGAGTGTGGTAGTCACGCAATTTGTCCGGCCGCAGCCACCCTAGCTCGGAGTATGAAGCACTAACATGATCATATCGGCGAATGTTGCAGGTGTAACGCACACAGGCATTCATGGTTAGCTCTAGCCATCTTTTGTTTTCACTACTCATGCCTTGTTGAATCACATCACAATAGTGGAGGTTCGGTAGAACGAATGGTTGCACGAGCTGGCGTTTCAAATCCTGTGGAAATATGTTCCGAAACTTTTTGAGAGCATAGACAGGCAGACGTCTTTCGGCACACTGCGATTGTATTCTCCGCCCAGTTGAGATGCTCATCCAAAGTTACACCCAAGTTCTTCACTGTTTTCTGATATGGTATTGGAGTACCGTCGAGCAGAATAGGAGGTAGCCGTTCGCGGAAATCTGAACTTATTTTTATTTTTTTTTTTTAATTTCTGATGGGCTATTAAGATTACTTGCGTCTTTTTTGCATTTAGTTTAAGCCCCAGGATTTTCGCCCATGTCACTACTGAGCGATTGCAGTGTTTACATCTTCAGGTCTGACGCTTAGGTAGAGCTGGAGGTCGTCGGCATAGAAATGATATTTACAGGAGGACAGAACCGACGAAATATCGTTGACATATAAAGAAAACAAAAGTGGTCCTAAGACTGATCCTTGTGGCACTCCCGAGGAAACATGTTTCCAGGAAGATTTTTCATTTACGCAGACAACACATTGCTGTCTGTCATTTAAGTAGCTTTCAAACCATCTCATTGCACTACCAGAGAAATTAAGCTGTTGCGTTTTTCTGAGCAATATGTCAAAGTTAAGTGTCAAAAGCTTTGCCTTTCGATTGTCGATGGCATATTTCAGGTCATCAGTTACTTTAATCAGAGCAGTGTTTGTGCTGTGATGTTTACGGAAACCGGATTGAAATTTGTCATACAGGCTGAATTCATGCAAGTGTTCAGTGATTTGGTCATGAACAATATATTCAAGTGCTTTGGAAACAGCAGGCAGTATGCTAATTGGTCGGTAATCACTAGGCAGTTGCGGGTTTTCGATCTTAGGGATGGGTCGAATTATGCTTCTTTTCCGTTCACGAGGGAAAAATTAAATATGTCAGTTAAGACAGGTACTAAGCTATCGGCAACATTCTTAATCATGGTTATACCGGTACTGTCATTGCCTATTGCATCAGAAGAGATTCTCATTATTGCTTTTCTTGCCGTGTTTGTTGTTACATGTTTTAGATGGAAGGTATCGTTGTTAGTTATCCTGTTTGGGGATTCTTGTGGACGGTAATTATCAGCCGTGCGGGTATTCAGAGGTGCAGAGAAGAATTCATTTAATTCGTTAGCTGACACATGAAAAGTAGTTTCTGATTTTGCCTTTCCGACCCCCAAGCTACGGAGATTCTTCCATAGAGTCGTGGGCGTCAGATCGCTGCATACAAGGGAGCGAGCGTGCCTGATTTTAGCATTGCGAATACATTGTTTCACTCTGTTCCGTAGCTTTCTATATTCTTCGAAACGCTCGGGTTTCGGATCTGCCTTGAAACGCCTGTGGGCAGCATCCCAATTAGTCATCATTTGACGTAATTCAGCCGTCAGCCATGGAGCAGGAGATTTTCTTACACGGATTGTGCGCACAGGTGCATGTTTGTCATAGAGGGCAGTGAGTTTATCACCAAGTTCATTAATTTTGCCGTCGATTGTAGGTTCTCTGATTATTTTATGCCATGAGATTTCTGAGCAATCGGCTGTTAGAGCGTCAAGGTCAATACGTTTCATGTTCCTACAAGTTATGTAACGCGATTTGATCCTTGGGGGCTGCACAGAGTAGGCCAGGAATATTGCATCATGTGCTGAGAGGCCAGGGGCCGATGTTTGACCAACATCTCTTACTTTGTCAGTCTGTTTTGTTGCGATTACGTCTATAAGAGTATGACTGTGCGCCGTGTGGTGTGTAGGTTGTAATGGAAGAATGTTCATGCTATTGCAACTAAACAGTCTTCTTAGGTTTATTGCGGAGGGAGTGTCTCTTAGCAGGTCTATGTTCAAGTCACCCATTACGATGACATGTTCGTATTGACACTGAAGTGAATGTAATTCCGACTGGAAGGAACTCATTGAGCTTATTTTTGGCGGCTTGTACACGACGCCAGTCAAGAATTTCCTACTTTGTATATTTATTTCAATGAACATGAATTCAGCCTCTTTTTCTTCAGCAGGATTTGACGTACATAAGACTTTCGCTTTGAGATCTGTTCGTATATAAGCGCCGACTCCGCCACCTCGCTTTTTTGGTCTGTCTGCCCTAAGAAATGTGTACCCTGGGAGATGAATAGATGCAGAGGATATGTGTGGTTTCAACCACGTTTCGGATAAGAGGATTACGTGGTAGTTTAGTTGGTTGAAGAGGAGGCTAAGTTCTTCGTAATGTGCAGGTAAAGACTGGATGTTACAGTGAGCTGCTAAAAGCTCTGACGCGTTCCGCTGAGCAGCCTGGAGTAGGGTGGCAGACTGGTTTGTCCCTTTGTTAGGCACTACCTGCCGCGAGGGGCACTGGCCGCTGCTTCGGCCAAGTGACATAACACACCCTGTTTGTGACTCCGCGAGTGCCGAAAGAAAGGCGACTGCAAGAGATTTCCTGAGGTTGCGGGAGTATAGAAAATGGATTAGTGGTATTCGGTGCAAGGAGAATATGACCAAAATAGTGACGGCTGTGTGTCACTGTGTATCCTATGTCGTAAGAGGAGAAATGTAATTAGCGTATTTGAAACAGCTTAGGTTGGAAATAAGGGAAAGGTGAGTGATTTAAGAGGCCGATGCTGCCAGCAGAGAGAAGTAATCTTAATAATTAATAGATTATCATAGGAAGCTAGAATTAAATTGAAATTTACTAACGTGATACTATTAAGTGTGTCTGTTGTGTTTATTAAACTTATTAAAACCGCTATGAACATATGCACCATCCTAATATATTCAGGACGGGAAGGTCTATAACACTTCCTTGGAGCACTCCAAATATCACTTCTGCTTTTCTCGATGTATGTCCGTCAGTTACTGCGGACTATGATCTTTCTAACAGGAAATTCCGACTCAAAATGGTTCAAATGGCTCTGAGCACTATGGGACTTAACTTCTGAGGTCATCAGTCCCCTAGAACTTAGAACTACTTAAACCTAACTAACCTAAGGACATCACATACATCCACACCCGAGGCAGGATTCGAACTTGCGACCGTACCGGTCGCGCGGTTCCAGACTGTAGCGCCTGGAAGCGCTCGGCCGCTTTGGCAGGCAAATTCCGAATCCAGTCACACAACTGACAAGGGAACATTTCCAGATATGAATAAACGATCTTGTTGAAACTTGTCGGTTGTTTAGAGGGGGCAAAATAATGCTACACTTATTTTCTTGTTTGTACCCAGTTTCACTTTTAAGGGGTAAAACACACCCCAAAAGGTAATTTGACATATCAGTTTAGGACGGGATATCTTCGGGATGGTGATATATAAAAAATGTTTCTAATATAAAAGTTGATACGAAATTAATGTTATTAAAAACATAATAA
The DNA here is from genome assembly GCF_021461385.2 of Schistocerca piceifrons. NCBI lineage: Eukaryota > Metazoa > Arthropoda > Insecta > Orthoptera > Acrididae > Schistocerca > Schistocerca piceifrons. Next base: position 510,359,194 of record NC_060138.1, read on the forward strand.
ATTGAAATTCAGCAAAATACCCTACCACCATTAATTAATTTTGAAAGATGGAAACTTTTGTTACAAAGTAAATTAAAGAAGCTTTCAGGTAACTTACATCATTGTGTAACAAAGCTGATTTCCGAAATACCATTTTTGGAAAATGAGCTGTACATGATGTACTTTCAGAGTATTTTCAACATACCAAATTAAAATATCCAAGCATTCATTATTTGTCTAGTTCTTTATTTTGATTATATTACTTTATGTTTTAAATAGTTGTTTTACGTTTTACAGTCTTTCATTTTGTTTTTTCATTTGCCGTTCACGTACATGTATTTTGTTAAATGAAAACAAGAAGAAACTCATTATTGTGATACATAATAATCACAATAAGGATACTCTGTAAATAATGCTGATAACATAACGTTATCTTGCACCATGCCCATAAAAAAAATAAAATTTCATCTTATAATATAAACGACAGAGAAAACAATACAAAACAAAATTCAGCAGGCTTGAAAATAGTCGCATGTGATCCTTTAATTATCCTAATTTGTATGAGACATATTTCAGTACATTGGTAAGCCTTAGGGAAAAGATCTGATAATGTACTAGTGTCTGCAGCTTTTAATTATATTGTTTCTCAAGTGGAGACTGGCATCAGAATCATTCAACATACTAGATCTCAAAATCTTCTCATAAGGTTCCTCGAACATCGAAAGCCTTATACGTTCCACATCTGTACCTGTACCGTCGAGTCCCTTGGCATCACCAGATGAACAAGTTTGTCCTCGGGTATATTGCTCAAACCGGATTTTTCTCTCTGACCACTCGCCTTTTCGTCATTTTAAAAGAAAATGACCTTCTGACAGCATCGAAATCTGGTAAAAATACGTCTGACCAGGTAAAAAAATGTTTTGAAGATATTTTATTTCCCAGCGATGGAGGAAAATCTATGTTATTGTTAGATTCTTGGGGCTGTCGCTGTGAGGGGACTGTATAGAGCATTGCACCTGATGACAAGGAACATGTACAAAGGGCGTTCAAAAAATTTTGCACAGTCGTCTCTAATTTTTTTTTATTTTTTGGAGGAGGAGAATGAAATTTGTTGTGAACATACTTGGAACAATTAGCTGTAAGTTGGTATATAAAAGTATTTTCTTTTATTTGCAGGTGAGCCATAATGTACTGTAAAGTAGAAGTCAGGTTGCGACAACAGTCGATGATGGAGTTCCTCTTCAAGACCGGCGATGACTCGCCACATCGATTCACAGGAAGTTGCTCCCTGTTTTTGGGGAGGACACGTGGATCGCAGGAGTATCCAGCGGTGGTTGCAGAGGTTTAAAGAAGGTGATTTCTAATCATAGCGTGTAGGCTTTCACGGCCGGCGTCTTCAGTAATTAAAACTTCCGGGCTAAGAGGCCATGGTCCAATAGTAGAAGTACTTCTCCCTGACGTTTCGTTGCCAGCTGCGGGCAACATCATCTGAGGTGAGTCTCAGATGATGTTGCCCGCAGCTGGCAACGAAACGTCAGGGAGAGGTATTTCTACTATTGGACCACGGCCTCTTAGCCCGGAAGTTTTAATTACTGAAGGTGATTTCTCTCTACTGGAAAATCCACGATGCGGTAGACCATCGACGACAGTGAGTGATGTGAATAAGGATACCATTGATCAAATCATCCAAACTGACAGATGTGTGACGACACAACAGCTTGCTGAAATGAATCGTCGGACGATTACTTGATAGAGAGATACCAAGAAAATTTTAATTTGTTTCAACAGAACAATGTCCTGTGCGCTATACGAACACAATTATTGTTGAAATCTCAGAAAAAAAGCACTGGAAATTTCGGAATGAGAAAATTTTGTAAGTTAAATTTCATCATTTGAGTTTATTCTTTTAAACATAGCTCAGTACTTCCAATAAGATGAAGCGACCCACATTCGGTTCGTAAATAATCGTTTTGTCTTTTGGAGCAATTAGTTCGGTACTAGATACGAATACTTGGCTGATCGTACAAAGTAATTAGAATAAAGTTTTAGTCCTGAAATAATTAGGTCAAAGCTAAAATGTTAGCAAATTTTCAAACTATGTTCAGTAATCAGTTCTATTACCATTACGTATAGATGCTGTAACGGAATCTCGAGTAAACCGAATAAACGTGTTTATCCACAATGAATCCCGATACTTTGAACTTTTCAGTACAAAGAAAACCTCAGCAGAAAACAGAATGTTCATCTGCGCTGACAGAAACGAAGCGAGCGCACACTGCCATCTTTCTCCAACGACTATACGGAAACTATTCAATAAAAGTATTTCATTTTTACCTTGCTTTTAGCCTTATATGTCAGCTTTGTAGCGAAGTGCCCATCATCTCGCTAATCGTCATACTTATTGTGGCATACACATTTAGCAAGACGCTACGCAAATTCGAAAAGTCTGCAATGAAAAATAGGGGTCGCTATGATTTTGCGTTTGGTGCTTATTACACAATATGTTAGTGCGTATGAAATTTAGCTAACATGTTGAATTTTCCTTTAGACTTGGGAGGAGATCTATATCTGCCTCCGATCTAGATAGATTCTATGCAGCGCATTCACTCCCGATCTCACGTCCGCGAGAATGAAATATTCACGACATCCCTCATATATCCTAAACCGCTCGAGACATCGAAAAGACATTTTGGCAAATGACAGCACACAAGGAGGAGAGTATTTTGCCGATTCGTACACACACGGAACTTTCTTATGTATGGCGATATATCGGTAGTTATACTTCCTTCTTTATTTTTTTCATTCCAGTGACTGTAATTTTATAAGAGTTACCGACAGCTAGTGAAACAAGAGTTTGCTATTATAAAAATAAACATAAAATTTCTTCTCTTGTGTTACTCCACACCGACACTATGAGATTTTTCGTAAGCTATTGAGCTCTGTGATTGCCAAGTACTTGCTTAATGGGGACCCGTGTTTCAGAATTCTGTCGCAATAACTGTTGTGAGATGAGTTTGTGCAAAATATAATGTATTTTGGCAAAGAATGTGCAATTAAACATGTCAACAAGAGAAATGTGGCCTTTACTCATTAATGGAGACGCTTCTTCGAATGACAAAGGGTTAACAATTCACACAAAATAAATTGCCAATTCTGTTGGAATTTTGGTTGAGTACCCGTAACTCAACGTATTTTTAACACTGAGTGACTGGAATGGAAATTTACCAGAGGATTTTATTCCTTGCTTCATCTGAGCGGTATTAAAATAATGATAAGCCTTTTCTTGAGGCAGAATGATAGGCACATACCAGATGCTGGTTATTCACCTACGGCTTGCCAAGTTCACAATGTGTGATTCGCGAGTAGTTGTTATTGAGAAAAATCAACGTCGGCCGCGGTAGCCGAGCGGTTCTAGGCGTTTCAGTTCGGAACCGCGCGACTGCTACGGTTGTAGGTTCGAATCCTGCCGCGGGCATGGATGTGTGTGATGTCCTTAGGTTAGTTAGGTTTAAGTAGTTCTAAGTTCTAGGGGACTGATGACCACAGATGCTAAGTCCCATAGTGCTCAGAGCCATTTGAACCATTTTTTGGGAAAGCCTAGCCTTAAGTGCGTCCACGCTACTCGTTTGGCTCGTGTACTTGCCTTAAGAGTAATGTGGACGGAGACAGGCTCTGAGGGACCGCAGTAAAACAGGCTTGCGATGCGCCCGAGCACATGGCTTGTCTGGTTCCGGCTATTGTCGGTACATCAAAGGGATGCGCGGCGAGCTGCGCGAGTGTTGTTGACGGCAACAAGCATTGACCAGTTGGCTCGCTGCACTCTTACAGTTTTGTCTTGGTAGTATTCTTTTTCTGTGTTGTGGACACCGGTTTTTCTTTTAAAATGAAATGTCCCGACGATTTTGCCATTATATTCATAAATACTTATGAACAATATCCTGCGCTTTGGGATGCAACAAACTCCCAGTGTAAAATAAAATTTAAAAAAGTGAAGCGTGAGATTCCATCGCAACAGTACTGTGTGGATGTGGCTGAATTAAAAAAAAAAAAAAAATTATTAGCCACTTACAAGAAATAATTACTATTAAAAACAGTCTTGATCACGATTTATTTTATAAGGTGACCGGTTTCGACCACTACTGTGGTCATCTTCAGACCATTGAGTGGAAACCCTTTTCTGTTGGAGAATCTCCAACAGAAAGGGGTTTCCACTCAATGGTCTGAAGATGACCACAGTAGTGGTCGAAACCGGTCACCTTATAAAATAAATCGTGATCAAGACTGTTTTTAATAGTAATTATTTACAAGACATTGATCACTGCTGTTCCCATAATGCATTCAAAAGTACTTACAAGAAAGTCCGCCAGAAGAAAAATGAGCCTGGTGCTGGGGTTGAGGAAGTGAACGCTCCAAAAAATGGATCAAATGGCTCTGAGCACTATGGGACTCAACTGCTGTGGTCATCAGTCCCCTAGAACTTAGAACTACTTAAACCTAACTAACCTAAGGACATCACACACATCCATGCCCGAGGCAGGATTCGAACCTGCGACCGTAGCGGTCGCACGGTTCCGGACTGCGCGCCTAGAGCCGCGAGACCACCGCAGCCGGCGTGAACGCTCCAAACTGGTTCGCTTTCAAAGCGTTTGACATTCTGCACTGCAAATATCAGCCACGGCAGACAATCAACACAGATATAAGTAAAAAAGAAATTTACTTTTGAAAATGTATAAAAACGTATTAACAAATATATGGGGTCACTCCCGTTTGGGTGCTGTGTCCACAGCTACTTAACTTTTTGTTTTTCTCAGCTTACATTTCGGTCCCTGCTCATTTGTTATTTTTAAATTTTTTTGTGTTATTCCCTTATATACTATTAATCGTGTCATATCTTAGGATATTTTTCATATTTATTTTAGCTTACTATCATTTGTGTTAGGAATATACCTAGTAATTGCTAATATTTTTCAAATTTAAAAATAAAATAGGTTCTAATTGTGATAAAATTATAGCGTTTATGGCAAAATGAGCTCTGAACGTCACACAGGGTAAAGGAGGAAATGGACTAACACGACTGAAATACATACCAGGGCAACGCTGGGTGCTCAGCTATTAATAACTAAATAATAATAAATAACATTTATTTTTCTAACACAATATATTTCAGCACATGTACATGTATATGTATTTTCTTTGTATATTATATTATTTGAGGAAATAAAAATAATAAAATAGGAATTAATGAAGGTATAACTTCACATATATAGGTAGTTGAAATGTGTGCAGTCAGGTAGTCACTAGTATGTATGTAGCTAGTAGCTGAAACAAATTCTTTAATGAGTTATTGGTAATCATCTTTCCATGGCAATTGTTCCTCTTCGGAAATGAAATAAACAGCGAATTCATCTCTAATGTCTGGGGCAGTCTGCGTTGAACGCCGTGGAATGGTCGCTAATCGTGTAAACATTGTAGCAGGAGTGAGCTAATTTCTCCAAGTTCCTGGCGTTAAATGCCCGTTCTCCTCATGATCCACTGCTCCTAAAGGGGTATAAATTTGTCTAGAAACAGAAATTATGGAGGTATTTACAAGTCATAACAGCACTTTGGGTTTTCTCAGTTGTAGTAATATAGGCTTTCTCAGTATCCGGAATACGGAAGAAAGTATTCCGAATGCATTTTCCACAATCCGCCGTGCTCTTGAACGTCTTTAGTTAAAAATTCTGCTGCGGGGGATTAGCTGAGCGGTCTAAATGCGCTGCAGTCATGGACTGTACGGCTGGTCCCGAGTTAAGTCCCATAAGATTTCACATACATTTGAACATTTAAAAAAAAATTCTCTTCATTGACCTCCGAGGTTGTTGTCCACTACACGGCTTCATGATATGATTGTTGATGGGGAAACGCTTTGTCTGCGACAGTAACATAGGGTACTTTTTTCTGTCTACCTGGGAGGGTACGGTCGGCCGGAAAAACGATGGTACCATTACTCATATTCTTAAAAAAAGATGTATTTCGAAAAACACCACCGTCTGAAATTCGACCTTGGCAGCCGACATTAGCAAACAAAAAACAATAGTCAGCATCCACTAAACCAAAATGAAAAATACTGAAAAGCGTCTTATAATTGAAAAAGTCGCTTCCAGAATTAACTGGTCTTTGGACTGCGCAATGTAATTGGTACAGCTTTCCGAAATTTGCTGTCAGCCTTTGATGTTTTCGGTCCCACCAAATTTATCAGATATTCAAGATATGATGCGGACATACGGCAAAAGTCTTGAAATGTATGTTTTCAACATCCAAGTCATCCATCAAATCGCTTCTGCTTCTGAAAACTGTGGTCATCCACCACCTGCGTTTTCTTGGGTTTTTGTAGCGTATTCTTCTATCTTCTTTCTCAGCTAAAAGGCGCATTATAAGGAAGCTGGCACTTGCTACGACCACTTCGTCCATTTTTAAATTAGGAAACTGGCACTGGTCACGACTGCGAGTACGGTGCGGATCCTTACGAGCCAATGCCTGGCAAGCAACTGGATTAGTGTGGACGAAGAGAGAAGCGGCACGAGAGCAAGCCAGAAAAGTTTTAAAAATCTCCTGACAGACGAACGAGTATGACTATCACAAGTCTGGCGAGCACGTGTAGTGTGGACGCACCTTAACACACACCACTCAACGAAGCGTTGCACCGTAACTACGACACGAGAGGGCTACCTGCGAAGAAAAGATATGCAGTTGCTACTTATATAATGGTAAGACAGAGATTTAGGAACCAGGTTTTAAATTGTAAGACATTTCCAGGGGCAGATGTGGACTCTAACCACAATCTATTGGTTATGAACTGTAGATTAAAACTGAAGAAACTGCAAAAAGGTGGGAATTTAAGGAGATGGGACCTGGATAAACTGAAAGAACCAGAGGTTGTACAGAGTTTCAGGGAGAGCATAAGGGAACAGTTGACAGGAATTGTGGAAAGAAATACAGCAGGAGAAGAATGGGTAGCTCTGAGGGATGAAGTAGTGAAGGCAGCAGAGGATCAAGTAGGTAAAAAGACGAGGGGTAGTAGAAATCCTTGGGTAACGGAAGAAATATTGAATTTAATTCATGAAAGGAGAAAGTATAAAAATGCAGTAAATGAAGCAGGCAAAAAGGAATACAGATGTCTCAATAATGAGAACGATAGGAAGTGCAAAATGGCTAAGCAGGGATGGCTAGAGGACAAATGTAAGGATGTAGAGTCTTATCTCACTAGGGGTAACATCGATACTGCCTACAGGAAAATTAAAGACACCTTTGGAGAAAAGAGAACCAATTGTATGAATATCAAGAGCTCAAATGGAAACCCAGTTCTAAGCAAAGAAGGGAAAGCAGAAAGGTGGAAGGAGTATATAGAGGGTCTCTACAAGGGCAATGTACTTGAGGACAATATTATGGAAATGGAAGAGAATGTAGATGAAGAGCACTGAAAGACCTGTGTCGAAACAAGGCCCCAGGAGTAGACAACATTCCATTAGAACTACTGATGGACTTGGGAGAGCCAGTCCTGACAAAACTCTACCATCTGGTGAGCAAGTTGTATGAGACAGGCGAAATACCCTCAGACTTCAAGAAGAATACAATAATTCCAATCCCAAAGAAAGCAGGTGTTGACAGATGTGAAAATTACCGAACTATCAGTTTAATAAGTCACAGCTGCAAAATACTAAAGCTAATTCTTTACAGACGAATGGAAACACAGGTAGAAGCCGACCTCGGGGAAGATCAGTTTGGACTCCATAGAAATACTGGAACACGTGAGGCAATACTGACCTTACGACTTACCTTAGAAGAAAGATTAAGGAAAGGCAAACCTACGTTTCTAGCATTTGTAGACTTAGAGAAAGCTTTTGATAATGTTGTTGGAATACTCTCTTTCAAATTCTGTAGGTGGCAGAGCTAAAATACAGGGAGAGAAAGACTATTTACAATTTGTACAGAAACCCGATGGCAGTTTAAGAGTAGAGGGGCATGAAAGGGATGCATTGGTTGGGAAGGGAGTGAAACAGGGTTGTAGCCTCTCCCCGATGTTATTCGATCTGTATATTGAGCAAGCAGTAAAGGAAACAAAAGAAAAATTCGGAATAGGTATTAAAATTCATGAGAAGAAATAAAAATTTTGAGGTTCGCCGATGACATTGTAATTCTGTCAGAGACAGCAAAGGACTTGGAAGAGCAGTTGAACGGAATGGACAGTGTCTTGAAAGGAGGGTATAAGATAAACACCAACAAAAGCAAAACGAGGATAATGGGTTGTAGTCGAATTAAGTCGGGTGATGCTGAGGGAATTAGATTAGGAAATGAGACACTTAAAGTAGTAAAGGAGTTTTGCTATTTGGGGAGCAAAATAACTGATGGTGGACGAAGTAGAGAGGCTATAAAATGTAGACTGGCAATGGCAAGGAAAGCGTTTCTGAAGAAGAGAAATTTGTTAACATCGAGTATAGATTTAAATGTCAGGAAGTCGTTTCTAAAAGTATTTGTATGGAGTGTAGCCATGTATGGAAGTGAAACGTGGACGATAAATAGTTTAGACAAGAAGAGAATAGAAGCTTTCGAAATGTGGCGCTACAGAAGAATGCTGAAGATTAGATGGGTAAATCACATAACTAATGAGGAGGTATTGAATAGAATTTGGGGAGAAGAGAAATTTGTGGCACAACTTGACTAGAAGAAGGGATCGGTTGGTAGGACATGTTCTGAGACATCGAGGGATCACCAATTTAGTATTGGAGGGCAGCGTGGTGGGTAAAAATCGTTGAAGGAGACCAAGAGATGAATACACTAAGCAGATTCAGAAGGATGTAGGTTGCAGTAAGTACAGGGATATGAAGAAGCTTGCACAGGATAGGGTAGCTTGGAGAGCTGTATCAAACCAGTCTCAGGACTGAAGACCACAACAAAAACGCTTAAGGGCCCTGCACACGCTCCGATTTATCGGCCGATTGACAAACGATTCGTACGTGTGTGGCCCCGCTGGGCGGCCGACTGAGCGAATTTACTTCTCGGGCGGTCAGCAGGATCTTTTCACCCAAAAGCCGAACCGTCGATCACGCCAACGAACAAATTTTGCCGTGTGTAGCGCCGTCGTACCAACCACCCAACAGAATTTACTGTGCTGTCTGTGCGTGTGGGTGGACTACCAGTTTCTAGGAACGTTCAAGGCTAAAAATGTTTATGGAAAATGTAGAGCGAGGCGTATAGCAATACAGATGTACGTTTCAAAAACCATTTTGCATAGTAGCTGTCGAGAAACGAAAACACTGAATTTGAGGACTTCGTAAGTTCTGTCAATAGCTAAGAATGAGTCTTCGCAGCTCACAGCTCCTCTCATCAATATGTTCTTTGTTGTCAGGTGTGGCTTTACCAGGTTCAGCAGCTCAGAACACTGTTTCTCATACGTTACTAAATAATTTCGGCTCTTTCAGTAACAAAGTGTCGGTAAATTTCTTCCTCTGAAAAAGAATTTCTTTGCCGATAGCTTTCTTTCATCTTTTGTGGGTCTTGTATGTTCTAAACTAACAAAAATCAATTTTTGTGTCTTCGTTATACTACACAGGCTTAGTGAACGTAACATGAACTGCAGGGTGTCAGCAACAGTGCGGTGTTGTGATTGCTGCTTGCCACTGGTCTCGCTGTGTGTAACGTGGAGGCAGCCACCCCGACTTGGTCGTAAGATTGGTCGACCAATATGTGTATGTATGTATGTGTGTGTGTGTGTGTGTGTGTGTGTGTGTGTGTGTGTGTGTGTGTGTAAGCGTGATCATACAGGGGCACACATAGAACTCCTCCTCATACAATGACGAAAATAATTATTAATGTGCAGTAATTTCGGGAATACATTTGTGTGGGTAACACATTTAAGTGATTAACATTGCAAGCTCACAGGTTAATGTAATCACGAGATAAATGATTACAAATATGAAATGCTGGTGTACTAATAACCGGTGTAACAGCAACAATGTTGAATGCAGGCACGCAAACGTGCATGCATTATTTTGTGCAGGTGCTGGATGTCGGTTTGTGGGATGGAGTTCCATGTCTGCGCCACTTCGTCTGTCAGTACAGGGGCGGTTAATGATGTTTTTGGATGATCTGGAGTTGTCGTCGATGATGTCCCATTCGTGCTCGACTGGAGACGGATCTGGTGACCGCGCAGGCCAAGGCGACATGTTGGCTTACAACAGCGGTATGTGGGCGAGCATTATTCTCTTAGAAAACACGCCGTGGGATGCTCTTCATGAATGGCAGACAGACATACAAATTTGCAATGACGGTGCGTGGGTTAACCAGTGGACTACTCCTGTTGCTCCTTTCGTCATACAATATCTCACCAAATTGTTCAAATGGCTCTGAGCACTATGGGACTTAACATCTATGGTCATCAGTCCCCTAGAACTTAGAACTACTTAAACCTAACAAACCTAAGGACATCACACAACACCCAGCCATCACGAGGCAGAGAAAATCCCTGACCCCGCCGGGAATCGAACCCGGGAACCCGGGCGTGGGAAGCGAGAACGCTACCGCACGACCACGAGATGCGGGCACAAAATCTCACCCCAGACCATAACACACATACAGATTGGTTACAGGCCCTCAACTGGCCTACTCCTAACCAACACGTGGCCGCCACTGGCACCAAGGCAGAGCCATCTTTCATCAGAAAACGTCCCCACTCTACCCTCCAATGAGCTCTCACGTGACACCACTGAAGTCGGAAACGGTGATGGTGTGTGGTCAGTGGAATGCTCGGAACTGTTCTTGAAGTAAACGATTTGAACTGTGGTGCCAACTGCAGCTCAAATTGCTGCTGCAAATGCAATACGATGGGCCAGAGCCATATTCCGAACATGAAAGTCTTCCCTCTTGGTAGTGACGCGTGGCCGCCCGGAGCGATAGTACATTCTCATAACTACCGCTGCCAGCAATCATGTAGAGTGGTTGCATTCCTACCAAGACTCTCTGCAATGTCGCAGAAGGAACATCCAGCTTCTCACAGCTCTGTTACACGATTACACGTCCTCGTTCAAATCTACATCTACATTTATACTCCGCAAGCCACCCAACGGTGTGTGGCGGAGGGCACTTTACGTGCCACTGTCATTACCTCCCTTTCCTGTTCCAGTCGCGTATGGTTCGCGGGAAGAACGACTGTCTGAAAGCTTCCGTGCGCGCTCTAATCTCTCTAATTTTACATTCGTGATCTCCTCGGGATATATAAGTAGGGGGAAGCAATATATTCGATACCTCATCCAGAAACGCACCCTCTCGAAACCTGGCGAGCAAGCTACACCGCGATGCAGTGCGCCTCTCTTGCAGAGTCTGCCACTTGAGTTTATTAAACATCTCCGTAACGCTATCACGGTTACCAAATAACCCTGTGACGAAACGCGCCGCTCTTCTTTGGATCTTCTCTATCTCCTCCGTCAAACCGATCTGGTACGGATCCCACACTGATGAGCAATACTCAAGTATAGGTCGAACGAGTGTTTTGTAAGCCACCTCCTTTGTTGATGGACTACATTTTCTAAGCACTCTCCCAATGAATCTCAACCTGCTACCCGCCTTTCCAACAATTAATTTTATATGATCATTCCACTTCAAATCGTTCCGCACGCATACTCCCAGATATTTTACAGAAGTAACTGCTACCAGTGTTTGTTCCGCTATCATATAATCATACAATAAAGGATCCTTCTTTCTATGTATTCGCAATACATTACATTTGTCTATGTTAAGGGTCAGTTGCCACTTCCTGCACCAAGTGCCTATCCGCTGCAGATCTTCCTGCATTTCGCTACAATTTTCTAATGCTGCAACTTCTCTGTATACTACAGCATCATCCGCGAAAAGCCGCATGGAACTTCCGACACTATCTACTAGGTCATTTATATATATTGTGAAAAGCAATGGACCCATAACACTCCCCTGTGGCACGCCAGAGGTTACTTTAACGTCTGTAGACGTATCTCCATTGATAACAACATGCTGTGTTCTGTTTGCTAAAAACTCTTCAATCCAGCCACACAGCTGGTCTGATATTCCGTAGGCTCTTACTTTGTTTATCAGGCGACAGTGCGGAACTGTATCGAACGCCTTCCGGAAGTCAAGAAAAATAGCATCTACCTGGGAGCCTGTATCTAATATTTTCTGGGTCTCATGAACAATAAAGCGAGTTGGGTCTCACACGATCGCTGTTTCCGGAATCCATGTTGATTCCTACATAGTAGATTCTGGGTTTCCAAAAACGACATGATACTCGAGCTAAAAACATGTTCTAAAATTCTACAACAGATCGACGTCAGAGATATAGGTCTATAGTTTTGCGCATCTGCTCGACGACCCTTCTTGAAGACTGGGACTATCTGTGCTCTTTTCCAATCATTTGGAACCATCCGTTCCTCTAGAGACTTGCGGTACACGGCTGTTAGAAGGGGGGCAAGTTCTTTCGCGTACTCTGTGTAGAATCGAATTGGTATCCCGTCAGGTCCAGTGGACTTTCCTCTATTGAGTGATTTCAGTTGCTTTTCTATTCCTTGGATACTTATTTCGATGTCAGCCAGTGAGATGTTGATAATTTCATCTTTGTCGCCTCAAAGGCATTCTCGATTAGCACCAGCTCACCACGTTCAGTCTCAATGAACAGGAAGGCTCACGACCATTCGTACGCGACTCCTGTGAAATTTGAATAGACGTCATCGTGAAGAAGTAGAAACGCGTCTGTCCACTTTCTTTTATGTCGCATGACTTCTTCTTGGTGTGACATATTTTTTCCAGGCAGTGTTTACTGAGTAAATGTCCGATGGTGATTAACCGTCCAGAACAAAGAGTTATGTAATGACACAATATAAGCTACCTCACCCAGCTGTTTTCCACAGCTCTTGCAAATCCAAGCGGTGAAAATCTAAGCAGCTTGTCCCAATCTACAGATGCGGCAAATATTAACAAGCCACCGGGATTTTAATAGACTGCCTAGGCAATGTTCGACAGTTGTCAGCGCCGTCAACGTTCTTACGCTACACTAATAAAAATACAAAAAGAGAAGTAAAAATAAACATATTCTGAAAGTAGATTGTGCAAACACAATATTTAGCTGAGGGTAGTTTTCAGTGATGTTACACAATTACAAACGACAAAAATAGAAATCATATAGAGGTACGCCCAAATGTAATCAAGTCGGAGTGTTGAACCATGAGAAGCAGATCAGTGTTACAAAGGAGAGACTTCGGTGATTCCCACCATATGGCTGGCGCCATTGGTTTGCATTCAGTGTGTGAGATACTCGAGCTCTGTGAGTGATGAAAACGGCGTACATACGTTAGCGAAATCTGTGTTTCGTTTAACTGCATGCAGCAAGATGCAGCTGCGTTGGTGACGATGACTGGAGCTGCCGATCCGTCTCGAAACTGAAACTGAATGGAGAAGGTAATCTCGCAACTTCATAAACTAGAGCCACTGCCAACTACAGTGGAGGCAAGAGACGAGAGCCTTGTTGCTGAGACACAATATGTGACCAAATCCTTCTTTCTACACTGGCGCAGTCCCAAGTGTCTGAAAGGCGGCTTTTCAGTGTGTCACTAGGCACTAGGGCACCCGAACTAGGGGCATAGTGCAAGATGTTCGAAATTCTGAGAAAACTGGTGAGGTGTACAATATGTACAAGAACAATAGGGAACAAATAGTGTGGAAGACTAAGAACGAAGTGTTCTGTTAAAAAAGGGTGTAGATGTAGATTTTCGCCCCTACTGTTCAATCTATACATCGAAGAACCAATGACGGAAAGTGAGATTAAAATTCAAAGTTAAACGGTATCGACGATAATCTTCGCTGATGGCATTGCTATTCTCCATGAAAGTGAAGAATAATCACAGGATGTTTGAATGGAATGAACAGTATAATGAGCGCAGAATATGGATTGAGATCAAATCAAAGAAAAGCGAAAGTGATGAGAAGTAGCAGAACCGAGAACATAAACTTAACATCAGAACTTGCGATTAAGAAGTAAGCGAAGTTAAGGAATTCTGCTGCCTAGGCAGCAAAATAACCCATGATGGGTGGAGGAAGGACAAAGAAAGCAGACAAGCAGTGGTAAAAATGGCATTCCTGGTGAAGAAAAGTCTACTACTCTCAAACATAGGCCTTAATTTGAGGAAGAAAGTTGTACGTTTGGTGCACAGCATTATGTGGTAGTGAAACATGGACTGACGGAAAACTGGAACAAAAGAGAGTCGAAGAATTTGAAGTGTAGTGCTACAGACGCACTGCTGAAGTATTATAGGGCAGTCAACTGAATATCATTTTCATATTGGAGCGACGTTTAGGCAAGTTTCTTACTAATTATCAGCTAGCGACTTCGTCGGAATATGTCGTCAAAATGTAGCTTCAAAACAGACTTATTACTCGAGTGATTTCCCTAGAATACTTCATCAGCGTTTTGTTGGAAAAACAGCAGTGGTTGCTTTCAGTTACATATTCGTGATGTTTTACAGAGTAATATTTAGACCAACAGAAGAGTGATTGGCGGTAACTTGAATTTCATCATCTCTAATCCAAATTTGAATTTATGCGATTATATTAATACTGATACACACTTTCGGAAGGAAGAAGATGAAACACGAAAAAGATACAATATCACTGCATCTCAGATATTGTGTCTCCATGCACCACTGAACTTCAGATTCGCTAGCTGGCGCTTGGTAGTAAGGGAAATATAATTTCACGCTATTTTCTCAAATACTGATATGTTGAGTCCTTGACTGTGTACAAAATGTAGGTTGATTCTTACATAGAAGATTACAGCAACCATCCACTTTGTACAATGCTTTTGGTTTATTTAAACAGCGCAGTTACCGGTTTGGAACCGATAATTTCATCTTCAGTCGGCTAGTTTACGTTTTACATTACATTTCGTGTCTTGTTTCCCCACTTGACGAAACTTCCTTGGGGTGGTGATGCCCTAAAACCAAAACAAGACGTTAGACAACGTCTTTTTAATTGTAATTTTGCCTCACGACGATTTTAAGTGATGTAAACAAATTATTATTATTATCAAATGGAAAATGTTTCGGCTACGTACAATGAAGAATCCGTGCCATTAAGCTCCAGTGCAGGTTGCTTATCATCTTGCAACATCCAAAACTATGTAATGCACTTCTCTCTCTCTCTCTCTCCCTCTCATATATATATATATATATATATATATATATATATATATATATATATGCACATAATGTAACGCACCACTCACACACTTAGAAGTTTCATCACATGGAGGTATGCATATAAAGATGGCGATATTAGAATCATAACAATGCCAAAGACTTTCACTCTCAGAGACATTTCATTATGTACATGTATGTGACAGTAGAAATTTCAAAATTGCTAAAGTTACGTTACTTACTATTTACATAGCAAGAGAACTGATTAAAATTAAGATAATCAAATAAAGCAGTCAGTTATAAAGTGTTACTGCAGTGATATTACGTAAATATTATGGTATACATTGGAATAAAAGTAAATGATAAGGGCCAGACGTACATAGACAAATGTTACAACTATGGACATATTATGGCATACGTTGAAAGCACAGTAAATGGGTTGGGGTGGATGTGCATATATAAATAGAATATTACAAATATTACAAAAGTGGACTTTTTTAATGGAATCAGATGAATGAAATTTTGAAGAAAGGCTGCATTGGCTAACTCGGTTTGTCCATTGTGGAGATTATGTGGTGATTTGCTCTTATGTACATATATTTCAATCTCCTCAAGCAAATTCATAAGGCTACCTTTCATAGCATGGTGCAGTACTTGTACATGGTCTTCAGTGTTCTTTATTCCATGACTGTTGATAGTTGTGTGCATGGCAAAAGTGGATTTTAAAATGTTGTTCAAACGCACGGCATCTATACGCTCTTTGAACCTTGTCTCATTGCTTCTTCCAGTTTGTCCAATATAGTAACAGGGGCAACTTTGACAGCTGAGTTTGTATATGCCAGATTTTTTGTATGAGGGGTTGTTATTTTTTAAGTTGTGAACTGCTAACTGCTGGAGTTTGTTGAATGTGTGGAAGCTTATTTTAATGTTTGTGTTTTTAAATAGGTTGCT
The DNA here is from genome assembly GCF_021461385.2 of Schistocerca piceifrons. NCBI lineage: Eukaryota > Metazoa > Arthropoda > Insecta > Orthoptera > Acrididae > Schistocerca > Schistocerca piceifrons. The sequence continues at coordinate 510,375,315 of NC_060138.1, forward strand.
TATTTTATAGGATATGCTCCCTAAGAAAGGTAGTGCAACGTATTTTCTGCTCTTTTCTACTGTGTCTTGTGTACGTTGCATGGTTGTCTGGTGCACAGTTTTGTTGGCTGATGGCTTTTGGATTTTTTGCAATAGTTTGTCTGTCATGAGAGGGCTGTATCCACTGTTTGAGGGTATGCTTTTAATGACACTGATTTCTTTTTCGTTTTTAACTGGTTCAAGAGGAATTTTGTGTAGGCAGTTCAGTGTGGATCTAAAGTATGCCATCTTATGCTGGCCTGGATGTCAAGATGAGCTTTTGTTACATAAATCAGTGGATGTTGGTTTTCTGTAAATCTCAAAATGATGTTCATGGTTTTTGTTGGTGATTTTTACATCTAGGAAATTGATGCTATTGTTGGTCTCACGTTCAATGGTGAATTTAATGTTTTTGTGAATTCTACTCATTTTTGTCTATTTCTTCATTGGTGCCATCAAAAAGTATAATTGTATCATCAACATATGTTTTGTAGTAGATGATTCTGATATTGTAAAATATATTTTCGTTTGCTTAAAATAACTAAAATAAGGTAGTACTCTGCCAATCTTCAAAAAAAATTATTACAAATTCGAAAATAACTGAACGTTCTGGCATATATGCAACGACTCCGACAAGGTATTTTACCCAATACAAGATGCAAATTGTATTTGAGGCCACTAACTTTCATCTGCGCGTGTTACCGCTGGTTTATATGAATAGTAGTACTATATGGTACACTCGACAGCAAAAAAAGTGGGTCACCCCTGAATTCCAACGTGTAGGCTGCACCTGAATGTATGCAACCAACATAGCATATCTGTGTTCCACATAGTCGCAACTCTCCATAGTACAGTCGTTGTAAGCTACACAATGGGTACCGCTAGAGACTACTAGAGAACACCAGTCTTTATGTCAGTCCGTCCAGATGTAAAGTAACACCACGATAGTACAGAAGAGATCAGACAGTCCTTAACGTTTGTAAACTAAACTTAATTGCAATAAGTGACATTTCAAATGTTATGGAACAACTAGTTTTGTCACATAAATCGTTCAGTAATCCTTAGGCACAATTAAATATTTGAGACAGTATATGGATTTATAAAGTCGTATGGCGATTGGAAACAAGTTCTTTGCTGCCTAAAAGGTTTACCCAACACATGCTGAACGTCGTTCAACGTTCAACGGGGAGTGGTTTCGCATCAAATTTATGTAATACTAAGCAGTTAAAAGAAAACGTGATTAACGGCAGCAACCATACTATGGGAGTCCCAACATTAACAGCGAATCACAAGTAATGTCATTGTTCACATTACTCATCAACAGTTACTTGTACACGAAGTTGTACTTTAAATGACATGGCCAACGTCTACGTTCTGGATCCGGATGCAAACCCAGAATGTAAAGCCATTGTTAACCAAGCAAAGTTTTGTGCCTTATCGAGACTCGATCACTAGGCAGAAAGAGACGTCAAATATTGACGTTTGCACCAGTATCAGTTATCAATTCTCAACCTGAATGTAAATGCAGATAATGTTTGTACGAAAGTAGGAACCCTAACATGACAATTACCTTCTTGGTCATTAACCTCGAAAGACGTTGTATAGTGTTGCATTGTCAAGGAATAAAGGATGCACATGTTTAAAATTGAAATGCCATCATGTAATGCTGGGAACAAGGATGCGAACCCAGCACCTAATCGGATTGTTCAATAAATACGTAAAATCAGAATGTAGATATCACAGTTTGTCACCAGTAGTGGGGTTGGAACCTTAAATGACGACTGAAGTTGTATTGCCTGACCGGGATTCGAACCCGGCGCCTACCGGCGTCGTTGTCTAACCAGGAACAGACGAGAAATGTCCAATGTTGGTCCACCATCAGCGAGATGTGCACACGTTTAACTAGAAATAAGGTGACGAAAGCCTCTATGCTGACTGAGAGTCGAACGCCGCACACATGGTTATGAAGGCACGTTAATAATCAACTTCATATTCAGTAGTAGCTAGGAGTAGCATGTTTAGTTGCAAACCTTAAGGCCTTACTCATCCCTTGTAACGTTTTGCCTAATATCTGTGATATCATGATGTTAATTTACAAGTGGATTGACTGCCGTAAAGAGCAATTTTCTCTAGTAGTCGTGTATCATTGAGATGTAAATGAAGTGCCTCAGCAGAAAGTAATTTCCGTCGTGCACCACGTATTGTTTCAGAGACACTGAGTACATGTTATAAGTGCACAAAACATGTATTATACACTACGTATATACTATTATTTGGAGGAGCTGCCGCCAAACCTGTTTACTTTTACATTCCGCTTAGTTGTCGTGGTTGAAAACAGGTTTTCTTAAGGCTACATCTAATGCACAGCGCTTACAAGAAAGTATAGTTTCCTGCATCATGCTATTGCTAGCTAGGTGAAATATTTTGTGGTAGCTATGTTTAAAATGAATGTATTTTTGAAAGTATTGTTCGTCAAATATCGGAATAAATCGTCAACTGTAGGTGTGCCTGCACATGTTATAGCACAATAGCTGTGGCTGCGTTAGTTGTTTTTTTTTTTTTTTTTTTTTTTTTTTTTTTAAAAAAAAAAAAATTCTTTATTAACAACAATATTAATTATACATATTTAGCCCACCTCCTGATATGATTAGTGGGCCATAATTGTTACATGAATCAGAAGAATATTTTTGCAGCTAATATTACAATTTGTGTTAGTGCGCTACATTTAAGTTCCTAAGCTAGTGTTGAATTTCTACAGTAACTATGGACACTATAATTTTCTACAATTTGTGTTAGTGAACTACTACTTGTTAAGTTCCTGATCTAGTGTTAATTTCCTATGGTAGCAATGGGCAGTTAATTTAACCTACTTCTAAACTAAGAATGACTACTAACTGCAGCGTCACAGGTGTGCCAGTAAGCACAAACCTACTTTGAAAGGCCTGGCTCCCCGAGCTAACCCCGAGGAGCGTGCCCCTGGCACTGGGCTGGCCAAGGTTAGTAATCGCTGCAGTTTCCTATGTTAGTATTCTAGTCTACGTCCTACTCTACTAACTTAACCTACGTCATAATTGGTGCATTGTCATAGTTGGTGTGATTGATCCCATCCCCCTAATCCCGTACGTGGCGGTTTCCAACTGATGCAGTCGGCCATTCCACGCACAGGCGGTATGGGATTGGGATCAGGTCTTAATCAGTTGGTTGGTTGAAAATTTGATATTTACTCTTGATCCCTGAGGTACTCTATTAGAACTTTCCGTGATACCTCTTCTGCCAGAGCATTCAAGGTCTGAAAAGTGTCTTCCTGTCTTAGAAGGTCGTATGTCACGTTGTGTGGAAGTCTATCTCTATATGTTGTCGCCACGTCGTTAAAGAGAGGGCACTCGAAAACCACATGTTCGGGAGTTCCTTCCGCTGCGCCACAGTCGCACTCGGGGGTTGCCCTTTTCCCAAACCGACATAAGTATGTCGGATAGGGTCCATGACCAGTGAGAAAGTGGATGAGTCCTCGTGTGGGTTCGAAATAATCCATGGTCCCGCGTTCTTTAACATTAGGTAGAAACTGGAATGTTCTTCTCCCCGTTTCATCTTCCTCCCAGTTCCTCTGCCACAGTTCCTCCCCTCTGTTTCTTATCTCCCTCTTATCCTCTACTCTCACACCCATAATATCTGTTATTTTTCCTCCATCTCCCTTTTTCGCCCAATACCATGCGGCTTGTTCTCTTATTTTGATATCTAACGGGCAGAGCCCCATTATAACTAACAGAGCTCCCCCTGGTGATGTCCTGTAGGCCCCTACTGATCTTAATATCATATTTCTCTGGACTCTTCTCACTATCATGGCGGGCACGACCCGCGTGAGCCTGTGCGCCCAGACTCCCGAGCCGTAACCCACTACTGACGTCAGGATGCTATTATGATAAAGTTTGATGAGGTGAGGGGGGAGATGAAATCGTTTATGACCAATGGAAATGAGATTGTTTAATAACTGTAAGGCTTTCTGTGTTACGGTTTCTATGTGTTTTCCAAAGTTCCATCTCTCGTCAATTATGACTCCCAAATATCGCGCCTCACGTCGCCGAAGAACTGGTGAGCCATCAATTCTCACTGTAGGATTTCTAATAAGCTGACCTTTTAGTAATAGATAAGTAGACTTAGTCGGAGAAACTTTCATTTTCGTTTTGAGGCACCATTGGTGCAGTCTGTCAATTGCCCTTTCAATTTTCGGTTCTATGTCCTCTCGGCTACGACCACCGACCAGCAGGAGGAGGTCATCTGCGTAGGCTATCACCTCTAGCACTTCTTCACTCTGTTGCAGTTCGTCTAGTAAGGGTTCCATATGCACGTCCCAGAACAGGGGCCCCAATACGGAACCTTGGGGACACCCCTTAGTGATTACTTTTCCGATCCTTCCGCTAGGGGATGATAGCCAAACCTCCCTATCCTTACAATAGCTCCTCAGACACCCATATAGCGGCCCTGGACACTCTTTCTCCCGTAAACAGGAGAAGAGCGAAGGCCACCACAGGTTGTCAAAGGCGCCACTGATGTCCACCATGATGCCGACGACATACTTATGCGGGGTCGAACCGCAGACCTCGGCCGCCAGAGCGATGGCATCAGATGCCGACCGCCCCGGCCTGAAGCCGAACTGCCTGCTGCTCATCCCCCACAGTATCCGGTGAGCCGTCAATCTGTCAGCCAGCAGTTTCTCCAAGAGCTTCCCAAATAGGTCTAATAGACATATTGGTCTGTAGGATTTGACTTCAGTTGGATCTTTCTCTGGTCCTTTTTTAATTATAATTACGTTAGCGGTTTTCCACTTCTTGGGAAACTTTCTTTGTTGGAGGCATTCATTGAAGAGGTGAGTTAGCGGTGCGACCAACTGGGGTGCCAGAAATTGCACCACCTCAGCCACAATGCCGTCTGGTCCTGGAGCTTTCCCTCTTTTGAGGGATTTTATTTGCGCAGCCCCCTCCTCTTCCGAGAATGGGTAGACTGCCGTGTTGTTGTTGTAATCCATTAAATATGCATCACGCAGTTGCTTTTGGTCTTCAGTTTCCCCATCCGCATTGTCGTCAGGCAACAGGGACTGGAGAAGGACCTCAGCAGTTTCCTGCCAAGACTCCGTCATCCCGTCCCCTCGCCTGACAGTTGATAGCTCCAGGGGAGAGCGGATTTTTTCCCGTACCAATTTATAAGGGAGACCCCACGGATCTAAGGCTAACTGGTTCAGCACATAGCTTTCCCAGCTACGTAGTCTCACCTCGCGTAATTCCTTCTGGAAACTTTGCTTTGCCTCCCTGTATCGTAACTGCCATCTTTGTCTCTCCAGCCAGACGACACTGCGCTGGTAGTTTCTTCTTAGCCTTCTAACAGACTGACGTAACTCCTCTAATTCGGGCGACCATGGTGCTGGCGAGGCCGCCACGGCCTTCCTCCTGGTTGGTACGGCAGCCCTCACCGCTCTATGTACTGCGGCCACCAGTTCCTCGGCTCTTTTGTCTATGTCAATGTCTTCATGTCCATCACCTTCTGGTAATGCAGGAATGTCGCACTCCCTCGCTAAAAGTTCCCAGTTTGCTTTATTATAATTATACTGCACCTCCCACCCCATGGCCCAGCGGCACTCTCTTTCACTTAAGGTAAAGGTTATTAAGTTGTGGTCGCTCGTGGTGGCATTACTTATAACTGTCCAATTCCTTATTAGACTGGCTGCATTGTGTGACGTAAGGGTAACGTCTATATTCGTGCCTTGTCCTCCCCCTGCTGTGTAGGTAGGAGGATTACCCGGCTTGTTTGCTACCACGAGCTGTGAGGCCATTAGAAAGTCCTCCACTTTATCACCATTCGCGTCTCTGGTGCCGCTGTACCATAGGGGGGATTTTGCGTTGATGTCAGCTGTTATTATTATTTTTCGTCCCCGCAACGCCGTGGTGACTCTTGTCAGATGTTGCAGGTGTTCTTCTATTTCATCTCCATATTGAAAATACATGTTTATGAGTATAATTACTCCCATTGGTGATTGGAGCTCCACGACGTTGCAGTGACGAGTTGCGAATTGTGCAAGCGTAGTTGTCCTCAGGAGTTTATTTGTTATTACTATCGCTGCTCTAGGATCCTCATTTCCGCTGACAATCTGCCAAGTTGTAGCAGCAAAAGCTATTTTTCCAGCTTGGGAGTACGGCTCCTGTAGACAGAGCACGTCTAGTCTCCTCTCCTCCACCTCTTTACGGAGCTCCTGCATAACAAGTCGGCTGTTATGCGTGTTCAGTTGTCCAATTGTTATTTCTGTTGTCATGGAAAATATGTGTGCATATGGTCGTCCGGCCAGGTCCTACTCCAGTCGAAAGCAATTCGTCCATTTGCCAGTACGGCCTGTACGTAAATGTCCTGAAGGTCAAACTTTTCCCCACGTCGCTCAAAAACTTTTTTCAGTAAGTCCCGCAGGGCTCCGAAATCAGTGGGGAGATTCACTGACTTGAGCTGTATTCTATCTACAGCCTCCATTACTGAGAAGGTTACCTTTCTTCCCTCTTCGTGTCCTACACGGACCACATGCCGTAAGGCAGTGGCCAGGATAATCGGCTCTTCCAATCTGGCCAGTTGCATCGTGTACTCGATATTGGGATATACCCTTACCGGGTCCACGGGTGGCAATCTGACCACAGGAGTGTCCTGCAATGTGGGCTTCGAGCTTGTGCTAGTGACAGCACTGTCTTGAACGGGTTTTTCTCTAGATTTTATGTCGGATATTTCTGTCCTACGATGCTCTTGCCGCTTTGGATGGAATGTCGGCTTTGTTTCCCGTCGTCGAGGGGCGGGATCTATGTTCATTACTGGAGAATCTGTTTGTATATTTTTATCTATCATATAGGGCTCCGTTTGTATGGCCTTGTCTACTATTTCTATCTTAGTTGCACTTGAAAGCGCCACTAGGAAGTTCTTGAACTTAGATGCCCTCATAGCGTCCCGCCTCCTCTTACTTGGGGATTTATGTTTTGGCATCCTATTTGGTGGGTTTTGATCAGCCATAATCGATTTTCGAGATAAGTCGTTGTTCCAACATTCTGTATGTTGGGCAGCTTCGCCCGGAGGCTCCGCACGACTTCTTCCCTCGGTTTTTGCACGGGACGCAGACCGCGGCTGCTTTGCAGTCTTTGCGGTTGTGTCCGCTTGTGCCACACTTAGTGCAAGCCGATTCCCTGGTGCACAGCCTTAGGATGTGATCCAGGTCACCACAGTTGTGGCATCGAGGTACCACGATATAATCTCTGACGTTGATGGAGTGGAAACCTATGTATAATCTGCCCATTGCCGTGATTTTTCTCCACATGGGTGCCGTGACCTCAGCTACGTGATGCACCACATCACGCCCCCGAGGCCCCGTCTTAAATCTCAATTTAAAACTTTTTCGGAATTCCTCCTCATTTATGTCGTCAAAATTCTGTTCTTTTATAGTGTTCGTCAGTTCGTCATCTGTCATGATAGTGGGTACATCATAGAGAATTACTAGGGGATTCCTTTTCTTAGGTGGTTCGCACTTGACTAGTGAGCTTAATTTTTGATTATTCAATATTTTATCTTTGTCCTCTTCTGATGCTACTTCTACTATTACTGAGTTTCTACTGGGTTTGATTCGTTTTATTTTGATTTTGTCTTTGGCCGGGTTTATAGTTTTAGTGAACAGCTCTTGTATTTTCTTCACACTGGTGTCTTGCCCAGGGAGTGACCTGAGAAAGACCGCAGTGTCTGTTCTTTTGGTTGCTTTGTCAATGCTTTCTTTTGTTGTGTGCGGCTTGGTTGGCGCCTGCGCCGCTACCGCCGCCCATGTCTTGGTTGGTTGGTTCCTTAATCTGCTATTTTCTTTTTCTAGTTCTTCCACTCTGCCCTCTAATTTTGCGTGGGCGATGGCCCATGCAGTAAGTTCGTTTTTAATGATTGTTAAGGCCGCTTGGCTTATTTTCCCATTTTTAACGTTCTGCTCTAAGAGCAGTGAGATTCTACCATGTCTCTGTGTGACTGATTCACCTTCTACCTGTCCCATCTCGTCCTGGGGAGAGGGATCAGGCGGAGCTGAAGCGCGTTTGGTCGCACAAGAATCACTCGCTTCTATTGTCGCCATAGTGAGTAACGAGTGATAAAAAGAGATGGGAGCCCGTCTCTTACCCCGGACCGGCTCCTCTGGCATGGGGGGGGGACTGTTGCAGCTCGCCCACCGACCTCGCCCCTAGGTCAAGGGCACTCCTGAGCTGCAGGGTTCAACGCGCCGTTGCCAGCGCACTGGTCCCCGTCGAAGGCCTCGTCGTCGACGATTTCACTCGACGCTCCTCGGCAAGTGCACCCCGCACTCCGGAGAGGCGGATGCACCCCTCGCCCTTCGCCGCCTACTAGCCCGAGTTTCCACCTGAAGGCCAAAGACCCACTCCTACTCAGGTGGTGGGTCGGTCCCCCAGTCGTTCGGCGGTCTGGGCCCATCTAACCTAGCCCAGGCGATGTCACCACCTCCTGGGTTTGGCAGAACACGCCCCGGTTACCCAGGGGCGCGGCGAAGCACCCTTGCCGACTCGCGCCGCGATCCCACGCCGACAAACGAGGTCGCCGGCATGCAGAGCACCTGCTGGTCTGTGCCCTGCGAACAGAAAGGGACTGGTGTTCGGTCCCTCGACACAGCTCCCCCTGTGCCACGCACCCTTCGCTTTCGCATCGGGTTGGGTCGCAGCTCTCCCTTTTGACGCAAGGCAAAATGCCGAGCTTGACGTCTGGCACCACGGGAAGGCGGAAAGAGCCACTTGGGAAGGAGAGGCTGTAAGAGACGCTTCACTTCCCCGAGTGAGGACTGCCGCGGCACGCCCGACTGGAAGCGATACGCCCCAGTGCGAGCCTCCGTGCCTTACGGCGCGCCGGCAACGGGCGGGCCCGCGCCGAAACGCGCCGTCAAGCGACTGACCTGTAGTTTGTACTACAGACTTGGGTAGGTTAGGTGCAACTTTTGATCCTTCAAGGGGTGATCGTGGCCATGCGGCCCGGGTCTGTACTAGCCGCGGCTCGCCGAGGCAAGACACAAGTGAGCGAGCTGGCGGTGGCGTTGGTGGGCCAACAGCCCGGGACGAGCCAGCACGGCTGCGCCGCATGCTTCTGCCTCTGCCTCTCCGTTTGACTTAAATATGTTTACCTCCTCTCCTGGAATCAGTATAAGAGCGGCAAGCAGAAATACACATCGGGCTGTCTGCCGTAATGGCTGTTTTAACAACACTAAAAGAAACCTTAGGAAAACTGTGCACTGTATTGTAAGAAATGAAATAAAACTACCCACGATAACCTTACGACGAAAGTAAGTCTGTTTTAACAAAACTGAGTATCTGTACACAAGCGTGCCTCTATCTGCAAGAATTAGTAAAATACTACTCACTTAGATTTCGATTGGGTCTGTGTTTAAATGGTATGCTGTGTCATACTCAACAGGTATCCAAATGTGGCATTTCATAAATAAAGTTACGTATTCTAGAAACCCAAAATTTGCTTGTCAGCAGCGGAAAGAGGCTTTACCTGTTGTGCAGCATTGTAAGTTTTTCACCATTGCACTTTGAGCTGAAAGTATTTTCTTGCGATTTGCTAATCAATTTATTTCCTTCATACTTATCACCCTGGCATGGGAGTCTTAAGTGAAGAACATTATTGAATTTCGTATCGCTGACGGTCGATTCGAATTTCTTCAGAGACATTGTATTGTATAGCAGCTTGGCAGTCAGAAAGCCGAGATCTACGACCATTAACACAACTTACTGAGTCGAGCTGCCAAGAGGATTTGATGTGTACAGGTTTTCTTCTGATTTTGTTACAGAATTTTTTCTGGGAATTCGTAGCTCCATGAAATAATACACAAAAAAAGCTCGCACGCGCTGCCCCTACCACGGTTAGAGCTGACGATTTTCTTAACCGTTGGAACACGAGACACGGGTGGTACCACGGGGCTACGGACACACTGCTGCAAGCACGCCACTCTCGTCATGGTATTGGTCGCTCAGCCTCATAACGCATCTTGAAAGATATTAAAAGTTGTCACTTATGTGAAGAATAGCATTTCTTTAGCCAAAAAATTGAAATTTCTGTCTCAGTGTCTTAGTTTACGTGAGGATTATATACCACGAGTCATTCAAATGGAAAGGGCATATCAAGTGAATTTAGCGAGTCAGTTCAGTACCATACGCGGAAGTGATTGCACTGTCACAGTGTTGAAAAATGTCTGTGGCGATGTTGCCAATTCTCAGCTGTGCTAGGAACAGCTCTGTAGCGTTATAGGAGGAGAATCCTGTGCTCGTGTCATAGGAGGATACGGAGAGGAGGCGCGGGGTTTGGTTAATATGCAGCGTTTTCTCCTACCAGCTGTGTCAAACATTCAGGTGTGCAATCTTCCATACGATTACAGTTTCCCAAAAAATATATACGAATAAAACACTTACCTTGTTACTTTGTTACAAAAGATTATTTCAGTACAATAAAAAGTCTTAGGAAATCAACTTTGCCAACCTGTCACGAAAAGTAAGATAACAAACACTTTGCACCCCGAAATCGATTGCATCTATGTGCAGTCTTGTGATCATACAAGTAGAATTTCATGAATTGCACGAGAATGTAGAAAAACGTTGGTGTGAATAGAAGCTGTAAGAAACACAATTACCTAATTATTCTGTACCACGTAATAATCAATTCATTTGATAATTCAGAAGAGAAGAAACTAAAAATCATGCCCATTAAGATAGAAACTAAAGTGCAAATGCGGGCACTGTGCCGATCTGCGCTTTTTCATCTTCAGATCTATACAAATAATGTATACTAACCAGCGTATTCATTGCCCTCGTAATGTTTCCCTCTTGTTTAGTCTTCTTATGATGAACTGGATCCACACCCATGAGTCTGATTTTTTTCTTTGTATCCTTCCATCTACTATCTTTGTGTGTTATTGTTCGGTGTTCAAAAAGCAAAATATTATGCCTGCTCCCACGAGGTATTAAAATGAGGTCGCAAAAAGGCTAACGAATTATAATCAAAATACTTTGAGACGCCAATTTGTCTGTCGTCATGGTGTTAACTGGACAGAAATAGTTGGGTGTTATTGGCGTGTTTTCTTATTGAGATTTTCATATTACCCTGACACAAGACGCCGAGATAAATGTGTATATTCTCCGTGACGAAACATCCCACATTCCATTCATCCTGATCCATTCGTTACGTGCATCGGCGGCAATGAGTGATAGGAAAGCTGTTGTGGGGTGACGAATAACAATAACAATGGTAGTAATTACAAATCAATAATCAAGGATGTTTACTGCATTACAGACGATAAACAAAATAACCAAGAATGGCTGAGTGTTTAATTGGCGCACTGAGTAGGTGTTCTTACCACTTTGTTACTGAATTCTGTTCTAGTTGTTTGCAGAGAGAAAACAATGAACCCCGTAGCCATACATATCGCTAGTACGAGATATTACCTATCAACTATCCTTGCTTTACATCAAGAGACGAACATGGCGTCACTGAGCTGATATTTGAAATACATTTCTGTTTTCTCTCTGTCTCTCTCTCTCTCTCTCTTTTTATTTTAATTTTAATTTTTTAGGAAAGCATCGAGAAGCGCGATAATAAGCAAGTAGGCATATAACCTGTTTACAGTTATTTTCATCGGGATACATAATGCAAAAATACAACTTTTAGCCGGCCGAAGTGGCCGTGCGGTTAAAGGCGCTGCAGTCTGGAACCGCAAGACCGCTACGGTCGCAGGTTCGAATCCTGCCTCGGGCATGGATGTTTGTGATGTCCTTAGGTTAGTTAGGTTTAACTAGTTCTAAGTTCTAGGGGACTAATGACCTCAGCAGTTGAGTCCCATAGTGCTCAGAGCCATTTGAACCCAGCCATACAACTTTTAAGTGTGTTATTGCGTAATTCCAGTTATTGACAGTCTATTTGTGAGTTTTCTCGCATTCAGTGGGGTGAAACCTATCACAGAAGCAAGCAAACCACAAATATTTCTTGCACCATGCGCAACACATAAACGAAATCTCGCTGCACTGACGTGTTGTCCGATATATTGCACGGATAACATATCTGATTCATGTTGCTAAATACAGCTCTATCAGATGTCAATTTGGAAGCGTACCAAGTGTATAAAAGTATATCTTGAAATACGCAGAAAGGCCCATAGAGGTATTCGACTGAAACATAGCCATGACCAAAATTGTAACTGTGGTCGACAGCATCGTCGTCTACCACCTTGACAACTCGAACGGAGACAGTGCTCGGCCGGTTACTTACGTTTACTGGTGCCAAAGCTACAGCATGAAAACACAAAAATGTTAATAACCCGAAGATCATTAGTTTTGGAACCCATAGAAAGTAAAGCAGTCATCAGTCGCAAGAGTGGTTTGAACACCACAGTGCTTTAATAGGCACGGTCTTGTTGGAGGTGGTATGCTGTTGTTTTCATCCGACCTTTGAGTTGACTTACCTAGCCAGTTAATAGGGGAACCTACAGTTTTACGTGGCTTTCGGACCACAGTGCAACTCGGCATTTTTCACATCAACAAACACTGCCCCAGGGGAAATATGTGTAAAACGGCACATAAAAATCGTGGGACTGCTGAGGGATCGAACCTGAGACCTTCGTATCCATAGTCTTGCTCTTTATCACCTTGCCACCATGCAGCCAAAACTGTGGTTTCTGCTTGCCATTAAAATTAAGGATCTCTCGTTTGTGCCTGCATTGGCACTTGCGTGTCCCTTAGGAGACCTTACCTTTGGGATTACCCTCATATACGTGTGTGTAAACGCCTTCCAATGCCCACTCAAGGAAGACAATGATACCTAGTCTAGCTTCAATATTACAAATACGCCTCAGTTTGTGGATGAACGCAGACTTAGGTTGATAATCATTCTGAATATTTATCAGTACTGTACCCATTGGTGTGAAACTCGTTTTCTACCAATGATTCCCACAGCTACAGGAACACTACTTTAATACCTCTTACACACAATACTTACGCGGTGCTATCAGACGAAAAAATCAACCTGACACAAGCTGTGGGAAGTTTGTTTTACCACCTTCGTACCTGAATAAAGAGCTTTTCCTATTTGAGATATCTGTGAACGTTGCTGCATAAGACGATTTAAGAAGAAACTAAATTCCTTCAGCTACGCCAATGTTTAAAGAAATCGCGTTAACGGCACTAAATCGTGGTTTGTAAATCGTTTACCAGCCGTACACTGCCGCATTTCGCTGGTTCGAAAGCAAAAAGCTTACTGACAAATTTCACAGAAGGAAAAGGGGGACGAAATGTCTCCCACTCGAAGGTCATGTTGTTTTACTTAAATGATTACGAAATCGGGTAAAACGAACAATGAGGTTGTCAGTATAAGCACATTATTGTTGTCAATATGATGTTGCACCGCCCAGGACCTGTAATGATAAAGGGCCCGTTTAGGTCAGACATATTGTACACAGAAGTGGAAGAGAGAGAACCACTAATTCTACAATCCGTATGCATTGCATACACACAGAAATTACTGTTACGGTGTACTTATGGAGCCCAATGAGTGAATTGCATATTTTCCGGTGAGAAAGAGCACTGGCAAACAGTCTTCGCTACATTAGGTTACTTAAACTGGCGTCACTTTGAGCTAGAATTTACGGCCAACGACTAAGTGTAAGGACAATGAGTCGGATGCGGGTTTTGCAACAGTGAAATACTTTCCTTACATTATGGAAGCGAATATTAAATTTGAACTAACATTGCGAAAATTTTGGACTTGTATAGCTTAGAATGAAAATCTTTGTTTATTGCAAAGGAAAACAATTGATTTTCTAAAACATTCTGTGTCATACACAACTTGAAACAGGTCACGTCGACCAAATCATGTGGAAGAACCGACAGCGACGTATATTGGAAGGCAGTAAGATCCCTTGGGTTTTGGTTTGGCAGTATTCGACAGCCATTTCTAGGCGCAAGTAAGTGAAGAAAGGCAGTGCGTTTTCGTTATCAAGTAACGTCTTCATCAATTACTTTAGTTTTAATGTGATCTACGAGTAATTGCTGATGTTTGATATTAATATGAAAAGGATTCCGTAGACAGGGAAAGAACTTGTTCTTGGGCAACTACTGCTATAATGACCAAAAGGACTTAAATAATCTTCAACCACATGTGTTCCAGCAGCGGTATGAAGAAAATGATAGTAATAATGACGGTGATAATCGAATTATCCGGTAACTTCACACTTCACAGTGGATTTTCTCGAACTAAGAAATTTCCTGAATTAGTAAAAATTTCAAAATGGCTTCAAATCGAGGCTATGACGCCTAGAAGAGTCTTTACATCCTGATGACATGAGAACAGCATAATATCCACGTCAGAAGCTTGCTTCTACTTAACCATTTAATAGACTCGCTTTTTTTTCCACCGTGATTAGTTTAGTAAGCTAAGCACATCATCCATTACAGCACTCTCCTGGGGCTGGGAAATGTGGCCACAATGATCTGGTGGAACGAACTAACGAACTATCACAAGTGCAATGAGCCGGCCGAAGTGGCCGTGCGGTTAAAGGCGCTGCAGTCTGGAACCGCAAGACCGCTACGGTCGCAGGTTCGAATCCTGCCTCGGGCATGGATGTTTGTGATGTCCTTAGGTTAGTTAGGTTTAACTAGTTCTAAGTTCTAGGGAACTAATGACCTCAGCAGTTGAGTCCCATAGTGCTCAGAGCCATTTGAACCATTTTTGAACCAAGTGCAATGCGTAGGTTCAGGCATTTACTTTTAAGAGGCACAAACAAATTTACTTTACCTCTGGTAACATCAAGAGAAAGACGTTATAATCCAGAATCCGCATTAAACATCACGTTCCTTCATTCCAAACTGGGCAGAGCCGGTTTACGTCGGAAAATGACATAGGTGGAGGTCAGGGCAAACAGAAATACTGTCACCAGTAAACTTACATTAGAAAATTTTATTTTATTTGATAAACTGATAGCCGTCTAAAGGAACAGGGCTCTTATTTTACTTGTACTTGATTGAACTAGAGACGTTGAAAAATTTGGTGCTGGGCTTTGATTCGAATTCGCATCTCCTCTTTCGAGGATCTGAATCTCTCGGAACAGTATAGTTCAATCATTTCATTCCTTTTCCCAAGACTGCAGTCTTCTCTAGGTCTCCTTCAAAGGTAAATATGTGGGTCCGAATCCTGATCCAGTACAAAAATATTCATAATTTCATTTCAAGCCCTATCACGTGCATACCAGCCTGCTAGTGAAATTTAACGTGCATTTTTAATGTCTGTTCATGTTACCAACAATTTCTGCACAAACACGCACACATCTTACTGTTGGTGAGTAAGCAATTGATACTTAAGCAATATTCGTGGACAATAAAGAAGAACGATAGGAGTGCGGTTCGATTGTCGCTCAGGCACAAAAATTTGTGTCCTTATTGTAGATTAAACACCTAGCAGCTGGCAAGAAAAACCGATACGTAACATTTGATTTTACGTAGTTAACAATCCGATTACGTCTTGGGTTCGTATCTCCGTCGCAGAACTTCACATCATGCGCTTCATCTTTAAATTCATACACACTTCGTTACTTTTGAATTGAGGTATATCAGACATCTTTCATGGTTAGTTAACAAGGATAAAAGGGTCTTGATAAGAGTCCCGGTTTATTACAAAAACTGTCGTCTTTTTTTTTTCAAGTTTAGATTTGGTTACTGATATAGGCGAAAATTTCGGTACTTCATGACTCTTCATGGATAGTAAGCAATATGATATGATTAGATAGATTAGATTAATACTTGTTTCATAGATCATGAATACGACATTTCGTAATGATGTGGAACGAGTCATTTTAATGAAAGATTTCTTTACATACCAGTATTAAATTTCTTTACAACAATTTTTTACCCTCTGTCTCCCTCTCTCTCTCTCTCTCACACACACACACACACACACACACACACACACATTCTCTTTTTATTTTTATTTGTTTGTTGTGCTCGACTATCGGTGAGGCACGAAAACGTCCGTGAATGAGTTTCTTAGTTTTGAGTACAGTTACGAAAGAAATATAAAAACAAGTATGAGAGTTACTGATTTATGATGCTTAGTATCAGTCAGTTCTGAGTATTATTAGTAACTAAGCTCCAGTCCCTAAACCTAGTTACAGAAATGCGTATCAGGCGCATTACGTATTCCAGGCCGTAGCAGCCGCGTCTTTGAGACGCCAGCTATGGTCACTTCCCAGCCCGCTGTAGGATCACATCGGTTCGTCTTCTTCCTGCTGGTAATGTGACTGAGATTTGGCAACAACGCAAGGTATGTTTGGCAAGTCTGTGATCGACGAGTTACTTCTTGGTGTGCACAGAATTAAGCCTCGAAGTTCACTTGATGTCTCGTGTCATTTCCATTGAACAACCTGAGTTGTTATCGCTTGAGGTGTAACAGAAGATTGTAAATTTACGGTTTTCAGTCCAGCAAAGTCATTGAACGTGGATATCGCAACTAATCTCGTCCTGTAAATAGAGGTTTACGAGTTCTAGCCACTATTGGCCTCGTAAGAGGAAGGCGCAAACTATATCTATCCGCTAGCTCTGCGTTGACGTGCTAACCTGTGGAAATGTGACTGTTATGGTTCGCGGTTCCAGCCTCGCTGAATTTAACGTTTTTATCCCTTCTGTATAAGAGCTGCAAGCAGTCAGATCAAACATCAATAAGCAAATCGTAAGAAAATACTTTCAGCTTATAGTGCAATGGTGAAAAACTTACAATGCTGCACAACAGGTAACGCCTCTTTCCGCTGCTGACAAGCAAATTCTGGGTTTCTAGGTACACGTAACTTTATTTATGAAATGCCACGTTTGCATACCTGTTGAGTATGACACAGCATACCATTTAAACACAGACCCAATCTAAATCTAAGTGAGTAGTGTTTTACTAATTCGTGCAGATAGAGGCATGCTTGTGTACAGATACTCAGTTTTGTTAAAACAGACTTACTTTCGTCGTAAGGTTATCGTGGGTAGTTTTATTTCATTTCTTACAATACAGTGCACAGTTTTCCTAAGGTTTCTTTTAGTGTTATTAAAACAATACTAAACATGAGAGAGAAATTAATCATCAACGATATATGCGAATTCTCTGATGTTATCTATAACAGTCTGACAATGCACATGCAGTTTATTGGTTACATGCATGTAGAAAACTTGTTCTGAGTTAAAGCTGTCAAACAAGGTTTGAAGAAGAATAAAATGCCACTACCAGACGACAGCTAATGTAGAAAATACTTTTCTGACTATTTTGGCACGGTGCGCTCTCCGCATACATAATACAAAAGCTTCGTGCGCATCTGCTGCCTGGCCGTCTATTAAACCTGAAAAGAACAAAATGTCGCAGAAGTTAGCCTTTTTTCCACATGCGACTGTTTTGGGTTGAGAAGTGAAGAGAATTATGTTCAAAGTTCCATTAAATTGTTAACTTCAGCAGACAGCAGAATTGCGTTTTTAAAAAATTCAGTAGCGAATGTAACAGAACACGCGACGTCTTATCAACAGTGCACGATGCATACGTTACGCTATTAGCTGTGACTTAACTACAGCACCTCTGGAAGTGAACAACAGTTCCTCCAGAACTTCGGCATTCCACAGTGCTGTGAGATAATGCATATGGCCGGATCTAGACTTCTGAGAGACAGATAGTTACAGCATTTCTTTTGCACTGCACTATGGTTTCAACAAACAGATAGCGCAATAGAGTCGCTCAAATGGAAAGGAACACTTTCTATTTAAATTTCTGCATCCTACACTGTTGGCAGTTTTGTGTAGGTGGCAGTTACGTTATTTTATTTCGGTGGCTACAAAATAGAGTCGAATGTATGCACTGGGTAGCAAAGGCAGCTGGTTCTTGGCGATTCGGTCATCCAAATAAATGAATGTACTGAACATCCTGCAAACCACTACAGGGAGCCTGCGTGTCAGAATTTTCATCTTGTGTGCCGCAACGATATTATGATAGAGAAATGAGTCGTAGAGAAGAGGGTTTGATGGTCTGTTGGGCTGATGATAGTTTCATATGATGTTTGGTCTCGGTTCGATTCCAACATCTGCCAATGTTTTTTGATAGGGAGAGGCAGATTCTATACTCTTCTGGCTACGCCAAGTGAAGAAGGTATAATGGCATTGTGGTCTGAAAATCACATTAAACATGATATTCCTTCTCTACCAAGTTGACGTTAGGTGGAACCACAATAAAGTAAGGAGTGGCGACATGTAGAAACTCTGTCACCAGTAACCTTTCTTATACTAGTTATTTATTTCTAGTGACGAAACAAACCCTGTGTATGGTCACAGGACACTTATTCCGTCTTTTTTTTGAGCTTCTGTATGTCGATAAAATTGGTTCCGAACTGGGAATGCAACTCAGACCGCCCTTAACGCGGAATTTGATCCCTTCGTGACAATACAGCTCGACTACAACTTGTTTGTTCAAAACTGCAGATTCCTCAACACCTCCACATATTGCGCATGAATGGGTTGGAATCCTGGCCCAACACTAAACTTTTCACTATGTATTATCAAGCTGTAGCATGAGAACACCTATCTGCTGGTGGACAATAATTTTTATTTTTAATGCATTTTCATTCGTTGTCAACACTAACGATATCTGACGTTTTTGACTCCCAGTGAGACACAGACCTATTTGCGAGATCACTGTAAGTTCAAGGATGTTATTCCGAGCTGCTGGTGGAGAAAAATTCGGTAGCTGATGTCTCTTTGTGTGTAGTCAACAACGATATGTGTGGGGTTCGATTCCTAGTCAGCACTGAACTCTTTGTCATATAATTTCTAGTTAAAACATGCTCACATGTCACTGCTGGTGTAACAAACCCATACGTAACGTTCCTTTTCTCTAGAATATAACGGCGATATGTGCCGGGTTGGAGTCCTCGGAAGGAAAAAATTAATGTTTCGTCTCGTCATTTCAGTTAATACATCTAGCTACTGCGGAGAAAATCCGATATGTCAAAGTTGATTGTGCTTCGATAACAATCCGATTAGGTTCTGGGTTCGAATCCCTGTCTAACACAAAGCTTTACCTCACTGCATTTCAAGTAACTTACTTGTGAAGAAGCAATGTTTAACATCTCTTGTAGTTCGTTAACAGGGACGATACATGCTGGGTCGGAATTCGCGGCCGTTAAAAATGTTTACGTTATGTAATTTAAAGTTGATATTTGTTAACAGATACTGTCTAAAATCGAGGTATATCACTCTCTTTATGCCTAGTCAGGAATGACTGTTAATTTCCGTCAGTCACGAAATCTTAGTTTGCATGACCTGGGTTTGAATCGCCGGCCGAAGTGGCCGTGCGGTTAAAGGCGCTGCAGTCTGGAACCGCAAGACCGCTACGGTCGCAGGTTCGAATCCTGCCTCGGGCATGGATGTTTGTGATGTCCTTAGGTTAGTTAGGTTTAACTAGTTCTAAGTTCTAGGGGACTAATGACCTCAGCAGTTGAGTCCCATAGTGCTCAGAGCCATTTTTTTTGGGTTTGAATCCATATGCAGAACGAGTCGGTTCGTCGTGTCATTTGAAGTTCATACATATTCTCAACTAGCTGCTCGTGAATAACGTAAATTTTTAATGACATATTGTGTTAAATAACAAGTATGATATGTTACTTTGAAGAGGAAATCATGAATACGACGAACTTACTACGTGCATTACATATCTGACGTAATAATGACAGTGCTATCATTTCAGGTATGTCAGTTATTGCAATAAATGCGAGCTTACAAGCCTTAAGGACAGTCTTATCTGTGATGAGGTGCTCGCTGATATTTTTAGTATCGTGGTATTACTTTACATCCTGAGTTATTGCGATACAGAGCAGTGTTTTCTAGTGGTGACTTGTTGAAACCATTTTCAATAGTCAAACGACTGTATCAAGGCGCGGTTAGAGGACCTGCTAGACAGCTGCGTTATGTGGGTAGCATGGGAATCAGGCGAAATGCAATCCAGGTCGTTCGGATACTTTTGAGCATGACTGTACTTCGTTAACAATCCGATTAGGTGCTGGGTTCGCATCCCTGTCACAAGCTTTATATGATGGCATTTCAATCTTAAACATGAGCATACCTTGTTCCTTGTGAATGACACCATATTGAACGTCGTTGGGGGTAGTTCCCAGGACGGTAACTGTTATGACGGGATTCCCAGTTCAGAACAAACATTTTCGTCATTTGTTTTCAGGATCTGAATTGATAACTGATACTGGTGCAAACGTCTATACTTCACGTCTCTTTATGCCTAGTGATCCGGTCTCAATAAGGCACAAACAAAGCTTAGCTTAGTTAGCAATGGCTGTAGGTGCTGGGTTTGAATCGAGGTCCAGAACGAGGACGTTGGTCATGTCATTTAAAGTTCAAATTTGTGTACACATAGCTGTTGATGTGTTACGAGAACAATGGTATTACTGGCGATTCGCTGTTAATGTTGAGATTTCCTTAGAGTGCTTGTTGCCGTTAATCGCGTTTTTCTACTGGTTCGTCCAATATCCAGTTTCCAGAGCCACTCGCCGTTGAGCGACCTTCACCACGTGGATGGAAAACCTTTTAGAGAGCGAAAAACTTTTTCCAATTGCTGTACAGCTTTGTAACTCCATATATTGTCTCAAGTATTTAATTTTGACTAAGGATTACTGTACAATATATGTAAAATAATCCATTTTCTCAGAACTTTTGGAATGTCACTTGCTGTAATTAAGGTTAGTTTATGAGTGTTATGGGGTGTCTCATCGCTAAGAACGTGTTTTGTAATATGTTTTGTATGACTGCCATAAAGACCTTTGGTCTCTTAGTAGTCTCTTGCAGTACCCATTGTGTGTAGTCAAACGACTGTACCCCACGGGGTTTTGGTGCTTAGAGGACCTGCAACACAGCTACATTATGTTGGTTGCATTCGGCAGTGACCCACTTTTTTTGCTGTCAAGTGTACCTGTCAAAAAGAGAGATCTCATTAAGGAGAATCCGATTTATTTTAAAATCGTTCTTAGATGACCGTTTGACGTCTGTGTAGCCGGCCGGTGTGACCGATCGGTTCTAGGCGCTTCAGTCTGAAACAGCGCGACCGCTACGGTATCAGGTTCGAATCTTGCCTCGAGCATAGATGTGTATGATGTCCTGAGATTAGTTAGGTTTAAGTAGTTCTAAGTTCTAGGGGACGGATGACCTCAGGTGTTAAGTCCCATAGTGCTTAGAGCCATTTGAACCATTTGACGTGTGTGTAAGTGTAATTTAAAGAACAAAAGTAGTTTTCGAAAACCATTATGTACACCGTACACCAATATGTGGTGTTTCAGTTTGGTAGGAGAGTACCTTAGAGACCAATGTCCCATTTAAGTGGAAGTAATCACAGGCGAAACATTATTTGACAGGATGCGGATGAAAAACACAGCGCTGTCGTTTAAGGAACGATCCTGACGTTCTCTTGATTCAGAGTACACACAGAAAAGCTAAATATCCTCCGGAAGAAAGGAGGATGATTAGAGCGTCGTTGACGAAAAAGTAACATCCTAAGTTGGTTCAAAATAGAGGTGTAATTTATAATTTCAGTCTCCAATAGGTCATAATAGACATACAAGGTTCTACAGGTTAAATAATTAATTTGCTTTACATCTACAATACACCATACACGGAATTGAAGTAGGCTCTCAACTTAGCAACAAATGTTAAAAGAGACTTTACAAAAATAGTCACTACGTTGGCATCGGTTCACCAACAGCTACACAGATGAAAGATAACACTGCAGCATGCGCCAGGCCCTGCACGCTCCGAATGTACTCGTAGCGATTGTATTATCTGCCGTATTTCCATTTACATGCGTCGCAATTAGCTTAAAAGCTTATTTCGCAATTACTTGGAAACAAACCTAGATAGCAATAAACATTTTAAATTGTTAGTCAAAGAGGTTTCGTCTTTCAGATATTGTGAATTTTAATGCGTAAGAATTCGCATTTATTTGATAGGCAAATTATAAGAACTTCTACAAGGCTCTTAACGTTTTATTTTTGCGTTCTCGGGCACGATAAAATTATACGTGGAGATAACAACCGTTACGAGCTCGATTTAGCGATTATCGAAATATCCGCTTAATGTCTGGTGCAAAAGTTGCAGTTTTGTTTCTTTCAGACTAGATAATGTTAAGGCATTACTACTTAAAATTATCAAAACTGCAGTGTAATTTAAATTTAAAAGATAAGCTTTTGCCATTTTAGGACTTCAGTGCTACAGAATTTTAAAAGGACTTCTCACGAAATAAATTTTTGCTTTTTCACATATTGTATATATCTGTAGAATTCTTGCTTATTATGACAACTTATTGCGTACATGTTCTGATAACACAGCTAGTTGCGTATGTCATGAAGCTGAATTTGAGATAACAGCTTCAGTTACTACTTCAATTACTACTTGAGTCAGCAATACCTAACGAAAATTGATCCTGCGTAACAACTAGAAAACTACTGCAGTAATTGTCTCAGCTGTTGAGAAGTTAATAGGCAAGATCGGTGTCTGGAGAAAAGCACGATTTCCATATTGCTGAAACGAATCAATAAAATAAGCATGTAATTGCTTTTATGTTTATGGTGTGTTATTTTATTATTACTGGAATGAAAGAAAATCTTTCCCTCTGTGTTTGTGAATTCTACGTACTCCATAAGGAATCCATAGCACAACAGTTGCACATATATCGTCACACAACAGCTATAATTGGTTCTTCTCACGTTCTTCACGTTATATGTGGTGAACCCGACCCTTCCAGACAGCCGACCGCGTTAAAGCGCCGCTTTCGGGGTACAGGGAGGGGAACATGCTGCGGATTTAATCCGCCTCGCGGATTAACGACGAAGACTGATGAAGTGGCAAAATGTACGCGATTTTTAGGCGGTTTCCCACATCCAACTTGGTAAATACCTGACTGTACCCACGACCCGCCTCAGACGGCTCAAACGGCTCTGAGCACTATGGGACTCAACTGCTGAGGCCATCCGTCCCCTAGAACTTAGAACTACTTAAACCTAACTAACCTCAGGACATCATACACATCCATGCCCGAGGCAGGATTCGAACCTGCGACCGTAGCGGTCGCGCGGTTCCAGACTGTAGCGCCTAGAACCGCTCGGCCACTCCGACCGGCCCGCCTCAGATACATGCTGCTCAAACATGTATAATACGTTCTCTTACTTGATCATAGATTGACTGGACGCAGACGGATGGGGTAAACAGATTTCGTCCTGGGGAGGAGGGGGAGGGGAGCATGGAGGGGTGTCATACGGAAGGGTGTCCGGCCACGAACTGTCGCTAACATTGCCTCTACTCAAATAACATTGTCGACTCCGTAGAACAAAGGAAAGAGAGGAAGAAGAGGAAGAGGAGGAGGAAGAAGAAGAAGAAGATACAGAGTCAACTCGAACCCCATTCACAAAGTTTCGAAGGTTGTTTAGTGATATTTTCTGAATATTTTGATGTAAGGAACCCGCGGCCTCCTGTGACTCGTTACAGAGTAATTGCATTTAGTTTGGTTTTCTACCCACATTTATCATTGTATTTGTGTTGCAATGGAAATATCTGCACAACAATACAAATGTCAGTGAAACCTGACTCTGTCAAGGAGGAAGGGATGTCTTAAAGTAATTTTTTAAATGAAAACATTAATGTAAAGAACTTTTAACGTCTAGATCGCAAATTTCAGTATGCAATTAAAGAACGATGACAACTTCATCACCTTCAGAATGTTCATATCGTGAAAACGCGGTGAACATGCGTTGAAAAAGTCATCATGAGTTTTAGTCAACCAATGAAAAGCATTCTCATTACGGGTCAACAAGACTGTGATAGGACATTGTTAATAACTTCACCGTGAACGGGCCAGAGGAGGGTAATAAAGAAGGAAAATGGCCATCTGCGTTATTGAAAATTATTTATTCTTCGTTACCGTCAGCTTGCGAGGTTATGGTTTACAACCTGGCTCGCTCACGATGAATTTTTTTAACTATATACTGTAATAATCTTGTTGACCCGTAATATGCATGCATGTGATTGCATCACTACAGCTAATGATTACATTTTTCAAGGGATGTTCACTGCTTTTTTAAGAATTGAACGATCTGGAGATGGTTGTAGAACACAACCGAAACTAATCACGCTGCTTTAATTGTCTACTTAAAACTGCGGTCTAGGCATTAAAAGTTTTTATATTAAAGAATTTATTTAATAAAATAAAAATGTCGCTGGGATGCGCTGTGCGTATTGAATGTAAACGAACTTGTCCCATTCGCTCACTGTGCCTGCTGTTGACAACAGTAACATCCACTGTACTCTTCATCCTCTGACTTGCATTCAGTACTGGTCTGTTCTGTCTCGGGTTTGTTTTTGCAACTGTGTTTGCTGTACAGTGACATTGATACCCAAGACTAAGGATTAGTTTACTAATGGATAACTGGCCGGTATGCACCTACTGTATGGGTTCTCTACGTGCAATGGAAGGGGGCCACAACGACACTGAGCTGTTCCGTCTGGTGGAGTGTTGTATTACACCGTGTTTTGCGTTGTACGGTTTGTTGATTGGGTATTATAGGCTTTTTTACGGTTGTGAAGGTATTTTAACGGAAACGAATGTGACTGGGGTAACCTGTCGAATAACTCAAATTATTTCTCTCCATGACGTGCTAGCGAGGGCCATGCTTCCATCATACTAAAATAGAAAATCTCCTTGAAAACCCACTTATTTTTGTTAGTAGAGTTCAGGTCCACTCAGTATTTAGAAAGCTGACATTTTTCTACTCGGCCCCTGTAGTTGAGAGGTCAAGTGAGTGGTTGACACACGGAGGAGTAAGGTTCGATCCCCGATCCTGCTAATGAGTTTTCTTGATAGGAAGGACCGAAACATGATTCCGCTCAGGTAGGTGAGGACGCTCTATAAACTAATTGAAGCAGAAATGTGAGAGTGCTTATTTATGGGCAGTGGCGCTGAGCGTGAAATCAAACTGCAGCACGAGAGCGAGCTCAGTGTTTGCAGTCCGGAGACGTGTTACAACTACTTGTGTATTTCGTGATAAACTGCATCTTCAAATTAAAATCTTCTTGGTTATTAGGCCGCGTCATGTTTCTGCTAAAATGATCAACGTTTCGACCCCTCTGCTGGGATCTTCCTCAGGATCTTCTGGTGTCCTCTACTGCTAGAACACTCTAGCAGTAGTGGACACCAGAAGATCCTGAGGAAGAGGTTGGTTTGCAGCCCCTCAAGTGGCCTCCTCCTAACCAACACACAGCCATCACTGGAGCCGAAGCAGATACAGCTTTCATCAGAAAACGCAACAGACCTCCAACCTGCCTTACAATCAGCTCTCGCTTGACACCACTGAAGTTACCGAGCGAGGTGGCGGAGTGGTTAGACACTGGACTCACATTCGGGAGGACGACGGTTCAATCCCGCGTCCGGCCATCCTGATTTAGGTTTTCCGTGATTTCCCTAAATCGCTCCAGGCAAATGCCAGGATGGTTGCTTTGAAAGGGCACAGGCGACTTCCTTCCCCGTCCTTCCCTAATCCGATGAGACCGATGACCTCGCTATCTGGTCTCCTTCCCCAAAGAACCTGGGCCGGCCGCGGTGGCCGTGCGGTTCTGGCGCTGCAGTCCGGAACCGCGGGGCTGCTACGGTCGCAGGTTCGAATCCTGCCTCGGGCATGGGAGTGTGTTATGTCCTTAGGTTAGTTAGGTTTAAGTAGTTCTAAGTTCTAGGGGACTTATGACCTCAGATGTTGAGTCCCATAGTGCTCAAAGCCATTTGAACCCAAAGAACCCCAACCCCCAACCACTGAAGTCGCAAATGGCGGTGGTTTGGGATCAGTGCAACACACTCTACAGGGCGTCTGGCTCGGAACTGTCCTCAAAGTAACCGATCTGTAGTAAGTGAATCACTGTGGTGCCACCTCCCGTCCAAATTGCTGCTGTAGATGCAGTACGATGTGCCAGAGCCATGCGTCGAACACGATGGCCTTCCCTCTCGATAGTGCCACATGGCTGTCCGGAGCCCGGTCATCATGCGAGCGTACATTCTCATCACCAGTGCCAGCAGACATGTACAATGGTTACATTTCCGCTAAGTCTTTCTGTAAGTTCGGAGAAGGAACATCCATATTCTCGTAACACTATTACACGACCTCGTTCCGAATCACTGAGGTATTGATAATGGCGGCTTTGTCGCCTTAAAGGCATTCATGACTGACTTCAGCTCACCATGTCAAGCCTCAAAGTGCAAGTCGAGAAAGTCACCACGTAGTTTGTCACAGAACCTTCGAAGTAATTGGTTTAAGCCCTCCGAAATCAGTTCTGGAGGCCGTGCTGTCGATTCTGAGCTTCGTTGAAATTCCGTGTACAAAAATAATCTATTCACCTTCTCTGCCAGTCGCTGGAATGGCCCGAGTATGACCTCGTCACTCAAAGAAGAGTAATCTTTCATTCCAGCGTACAACACAACCTGAGGCAGGTTTCAGCCTGCTCTCTGTCACTACAAGAACAGGTTCTTCAACATACACTGACGGAAAAAAATCTAAACAGCAAGAAGGAGTTATGTGACATAAACGAAAGTTTTGGTAGACGTGTTTCTGTATAGGAAAGATGACGTCTCTTGGATTCCAAGCCAACTGCATAAGAGTGACGCTAGCGACGCCACTATGAGGATGCAAGTCACGTTTGCTTTAAATACCCGCTTACAGGTTACAGAAGTCAAGGATCACACGTTATTAATAATTATAGCACAATGTTACATCACCAATGACAGTTACATTCTCAGCAAGTACACCAAGTCCTTTCATCCATACATCTATTTTTTCATCATTACTAACTTTTCTACACGAGCGTGTATACTATGTAAATGGCATATTACTATAAACATAGCTAGGTCTACTTTGGGTCGATACCACAATCCCAGGTCTTGTAGGCGATGACATCTCGGTCGGCGAAAGATTCAAGTCCAAGAAGCGACGCGTTTTCACAACGAACACTCGCTAGGGTAAACCATCCAATACCAGAATTTCCAGTAGCGACGTCCAGAGAAAAATTAACTCTGCAGCCACGGAAGAATATAGGTCCATTCAATATGACAGCCTGGGCCGTTCCATTCCCTCCCAGTTTATTTTCAAGGCTGATAATATGTTAATAGACAGGCATGCGGTGGCGGCGTTGACGATACACACGTCGACGAGGCATAGTGCTTCAGTGTTGTTGCAGATAGAGCTCACAGCGGAGTGGTTCCGCTGGCGTGCACTGCCCACTTATACAGAGAGCGAACGACCTTTGGTTACGTAACGCGCTGATAACGGACTTGCAGGATTGGGAAAAGTGAAGAGGAAGTGAGTAGACGTTTTTTATTCATTGTAAATTCTTTTTAAAAAGGAGTGTTACTAGCTGAAATTGCCGAAGAAGTAGAGAACTGTTGTGTGAATGGTGCTGCTCCCAGTTGCATTTGTTGGCCGCTGGAACAGGTCAATACGTTTTGTGCCTTTCCTGGAAAACCAGCACGGTGGAAGCCTGAAAGGGGTTCTTGCTGGCCGCTAGGCAGTCTCGATAACTTCAAAAGGAATGTGGTCGCCTAGCAAGCACACGAGTGTCTTCCAACTATATATTTTCGAGATATTTATTTTGCTCAACATATATATAATGACTGTGTTACTTAGCCGTGTTCTGATAGATCATCTCGCTTCTCCCACGTGAACTACTCAATCGTTACAACGGGCTTCTTAAAATGTGTTAACATACAGATTTTTGAGTCACTGAAGTTGACTGTTATTCCAATGGCGGAAGCAACTGATGGAATGCGGTTTAATAGGTTTACAACACAGTTTTTTCAAGTTCTATTTTTCATCAAAGTACACACTCAACAACCAACCTTGTTCATTATTTCTTCTTAGAATAGCACAATAAGTAATTCTGACCATACGAAACTGATAATGGATAATATTATTTTATTCTTTCTTCGTTCTTATCCGTTTATATATGTAAGCTATATATACACAAAGACAAAGATAAATTAATGAGTTGTTTTGTGGCAGAGATAATTTTTTGATATAAAAAATAGAAGAGAAGAGATACGCTCTTCAGTTGATTAATTTCTATATTTTCACCTGTTTGATTTCATAATTGGTCGCGGGCTGACGTATGATTAGATCCATCACCGGTATTGTTTAAAAATGTGTATTTCAACCGTACATTAAAAGTGTTAGAAAAAGTTATTAGGAAAGTAAAGTTTTATTCGTACATTCACATTGAACATACCTGTCTGTTCATCATTTCTCCCGATCAGAGAATCCTTCATTCGGAGGTTCGGAGCTGATAAGACGAATTTGCGCGAGCAGCGGAGGAGCAATCCTGCATCGGCATTGCTATAATCAGGACTACGCACAAAGGAATTAATGTGAAGAAGTACGTAACTTAAATGATGAATAATGATCTTAAACGTATTGAGATTGAAGGTCTGTTGATATTAGTACTAGTTAAATTTAACCCAGGATATATGTACCTTCCAATTTCTTTCAATTATTGTCTCCAAATTTTTTAATTATTCAAGCAGCAATTATTTATGAGTTTCCATTATTTGCCAGCCCATATTCTGCCACTATTCAAACTGGATGAGCTGTGTTGTCTTAGAATGTTTATGCAAACCAATTAATACTAACGTCTTTCAAAAAAAAAAGTATCATAGACAATTTTGTCGCTTGAGGGTACTGACAGGCAATAGTTAGTCTAATTCCGCATGTAAGAAAAGATGCTTCATTACTTCGCTTTACAGCAACACTTGTACATGAGAGAAAGAGCAAATGTGATTTAAATTTTTTCAAAGAAAGTTAAAAGTATGGTCATGAGAGTATCGTTCTAATTTGTTGCGTCAGCAAAGGCCTGACTAAACTGATCTCGGCTTTTAAATTAATATTGGATTCAGTGATTTGACACTGAAGAGCCGTCGGAACACAAGAAACAAATAACTATATTTTGGAAATACACGTTCCAAGCCCAACGTCCACATCGTACGACCACGCTCACGTGTCAATTGCATACAGTTTTGTTGTACAAGATTTTATAACAAATTAAGCGTTCTCTCACGTGCCTTGCATGTGATAGAGCCAAATGACTTTAAAATTTGCAGAGGTCGGAAAATCAGTCAACCAGTTGCAAAACAAAGGTTTATTAGCCCTTGATCTAGGTTTCGATATTTTAAAAAAATATCTTTTTCCGAAGAAGTGAGCCTTGTTATATAACATGATAATACGTTAGATGTAACAAGGCCCATTCGTTCTGAAGAAGATATTTTTAAAAATATGGAAACTTAGGTCAAGGGCTAATAAACCTTTGTTTTGCAGTTTGTTGGCTGATTTTTCAAGCTCTTCAGATTTACATACTTACTATTTCGCCGCCACGTTTAAATTCTAAAATTTGCGTTCAAAGAATGAGTTACTTGCAGGTGCTTTTGTAGGAATATTCTATGCCTGCCATGAGGTTTCCAAGAATGATGATCACGTATTCACAGGATTCGGATACTTTGACATTTAAGTTAAACTGTTGAATGAATCGTGTCGCATAGCTCAATACGCAGATGATGTACAGAAATTAACTAATCGCCGTCGTGCGAAGCCGATGAAAGATAAAACTATCTTTAGTGTTCTAATGAATCAGATTTATCTGGAAACTTGCAGGATGTTGATTTGCTTTACTAACGAAACATACAAAATCCAAATAAGGTTGAGAAATAGACATGAACCAAGTGCTTCATCAATCATAACGTCAAACATAAATGTTTTTGAAGAAGCAATATAGTGTTTCGTATACAGTGGCGCGCGCGCACACACAAAAAAGTCATTGACTCCCTCTCCCCAGAATTACAGCTGTTACAGTTACGTATATTTCTGCAATTACAGTAAATACTTGTTTCATTCACTTAACTTTTGCTTGTGATGTTATCTTCTCATAACTCCGGTATCGGAGATATTAAACACATAAAAGCGATAACTGGAATGCTCGCTCAACAACCTGATAATTACAGGGTACCCTGCCAATGGAAATGTACACGCCTAATTCACGGAGAGAACACGAGGCATGGTTAGAGAAATATATAACAGCTGGCGAGAACAACCCTAAACCTTTCATCCACATGCTGGACGTTTCGATCCAGCCTCACTTGTGAATCTCGTTCCTTCGACCAATCCTCCAAACTGTCGAATAATCGTACTGAGCTACCTGAGAACTTCAGCTCCTCGCATAACATGCAGTATACATAAACTCAATATCATCAAAATGTAGACGATAATCGTAGGATGCACCACTCCTCATTTCTGTCCCCCCGCTTTACACGTCATGATAACCATCCAGCCCACATTATTAACACTAAAACATTTTGAACTAACTCCCAAACTGTTCCTGGCATTGCAACGTGTAGAACACCTTGCACTTTGCTACTGTCTCCACTAATTAATCAAATTACGACCTCCCCAACTTCCTCGAATATCTACTAAAATACATTTCGTGAAATCAAAGACCGAAACCCGTTGTTTCTTCAATCATTTGCAGTCTGATGCACTGCTGTTGCCGCGGTGGTTCGAATTTCCGCCACGTCGTCTGTTAGCGCTTAGTTCTGGGGGCGCCACATGGCTGCGGCACAGCGACCTGAGGCGAGAAATGGCGGACAGGCACAGGACCTGCGTTGCTACAGGGTGGTGGTCTGTGCGTTGTGGACTTTTGATTTCGAATTCTCAGGGAGACCTGCTGGTGTGACTCGGACTGTTCATCAACTTTGCGTAGTTTTGACACCTCGTTGCGAAATTTTCTGCTCTACGCTGAACCTTCGACTACTATGAGTGGTGACCAGCTATGGTGGAGATGAAAGACCGTTACAGAATGATGTTTGCTGTATTGTGAGTGTCGTATTGTATAGTATTGTATGGAACCTGGGACCCAGAAACGACGGAGAGGCTTCGTCTCCACCGTAGCCCTCAGTGGTTCACAACCCCACAACAGGCTACAGCAGTCCACTCACCCCACCACCGCCCCACACCGAACCCAGGGTTATTGTGTGGTTCGGCCCCCAGTGGACCCCACCGGGAACGTCTCACACCAGATCAGTGTAACCCCATTGTTTGTGTGGTAGAGTAATTATGGTGTACGCGTACATGGAGAAAGTGTTTGCGCAGCAATCGCCGACATAGTGTAACTGAGGCGGAATAAGGGGAACCAGCCCGCATTCGCCGAGGCAGATGGAAAACCGCCTTAAAAATCACCCACAGACTGACTGGCAAACCGGACCACGACACTAATCCGCCGGGCGGATTCGTGCCGGGGACCGGCACACCTTCCCGCCCGGAAAGCGGTGCGTTAGACAGTACGGCTAACTGGGAGGGCTGAGTGTCCTGTTATTACAAGTTACGATTAGCCAGGGTAGTTTCCGCAGCTCGTTGTGGAACTTGGGCCTGCTCTATTGTGGGTGTACCATTATTGTAAGTGTGTTTATCAAAGTTGTGTGGTGGTAGCCCATTATAAGGGGTTGTGGTCAACCAACCTGATTTTGAGATTTTTGGTTTGTGGCGTCGGACTGGAAGCACTGGCCGTTAGTATTCGGGTGATGTATGTTGTTGATTGGAGCACGTAAGACACGAGATCATTGTATGTTGACGTCGCTGGGGCAGTCTTCCGATCGCGCCGTACATTATAGGCGGATGTGCTTAGTCTGTTGGCTCGAGGCGTTTGCTGGTAATCTTTGAGACTTTACATAGTTTCGTATGATAGTAGAGTGCACTCCCGATCAACTGACGACGCTGATGGGTACTTGGCGTCTCCTCCTTTGCGAGTGTTTTTTCGCTAACGTGTTGTTGCTAGTTGGGAAACGCTTGTTCGCTATGTGTATAAAACGATGGCGCAATCCCCGAGTTATGACTGTTGGTTTAAAACCCTGATCTTTTTTAATTTTGTCTTGTTGAATTACAGCGAGAAATATGTTGTGAGAGGAGAACGCTTGGGAGGCCTCCTCTGAGTTGATCTCACCGTAAGACGCTATGCAAATCGTGCATTATGCTAACTCGGAATTCTACAGAGTGTCCCCCTGACATGACTCCCACACGTAATAACTGACTTTTAATCGCTGGGCCCCGTTGAACAATCACGCCAGGAGAGGACGCACATCACACATATGATAAGACTAAATTTAATAAAGACACAAAAATAATCCCCAAAAGAATGACTGGATTGTGGGAACTGGCAGGTAATTTTAACTCAAAGCGAATGAAACAAAACATTTATTACTACTAGGTTTCTTTATATTAACATCTCAAAATTCATGATGGGGCCATGCCTCCTGATTAATTATGGCACAGTGTGCGTAATAAAAATGACAACTAACACAAAAGTACTATTTTTTTATGTTTTCAGTAGGGCTTGGAACCTCTCCTCTCACTGACAGAGCGCGCGAGTGATTGTAGTTGAATTACCTATCAACATCGAGATTATTGATGTACAGAAGAAAACTACACTTTGAACACGAACTGCATTGCAGATATGGCCCGCAGTTATACCGTCTGTACCTGTCTTGGCAACAGCGATTTGAATATGGCTGGAACTGCGGATAATTACCTATGATCTCTGCACTGTCGAAGCCACAGCAGCCCATCCCCCCCCCCCCCCCCCCCCCCGTGGTGTCGAAACGTCGATTAGCGTCTTGTTGCAGCTGTGAGTGCCCCACGCGGCCGTATGTGTGCGAAACTAATGTCCGAGCAAAAACGACTGCCTCTCTTGGAAACCAAAACGTGAGTGTTCAGATAGTTCAAATGGCTCTGAGCACTATGGGACTTAACTTCTGACGTCATCAGTCCCCTTAAACTTAGAACTACTTAAACCTAACTAACCTAAGGACATCACACACATCCATGCCCGAGGCAGGATTCGAACGTGCGACCGTAGCAGTCGCGCGGTTCCAGACTGTAGCGCCTAGAACCGCTCGGTCACTCCGGCCGGCAAAACGCGAGCGTCTAATTTCTGTAGCTGTCAGACGGTCTTGGCGCTCCAATAGTAACAACTTTCTTATGAACTACCGGACACCGTCACTCCTTCTCGCTGACTGGATGGCTGCGCAACCACCTTTGCTTTTGGGAGGCGCGTGTTGTCTTAGGTCACTGGCCCGAGCGCCACACCGGCGCCGTTTTCAGAATTCGCGGAAGGTGCCTCTGTCGCCCTGCGACGGCGCCGCCGCCAGTGACTGGCACGGACGTCCGGTCTAGGGTATATCAAAGAGATGCTTCCGCACAGGATGTCGACTTGGGCGGCCCTCTCTGTGGGTGTTAATAAAATCTCACCTCGCCTGCTTAGCACCGACCGACTGGTGTGCGGACATTTGCCATCCCGGACATTTGCCACGATCTTACCTGCTCCGAAGGGTTGGGTGCCTTGTCTCCCCCTCCACCTCCTCCTCCTCCTCATCGCTTACTGAGCCTTTCCACTGGCTTACTTAACATACAACCAGAATCTCCTTGGATTTTCCGCCATATTTCTAGAGAGTTTCGTTGTGGAAACTATTAAATGCATCTCGCATTGAAATCCGCAGCAAATTTCGAGCGTCAGTAAAACTTCGTCAACCTTGGAGATTTTGCGGTCGTCTAAATTATACTTGTTTTTTTCAGTCCTCCTGCAGCAGCTTTCTGTCGTGTTTTGTGTACCATGGGGGATCAGTTCCGTCTCTTATTAATTTATTTGGTATGAATCTCTCGAGTGCTGTTGATACCATTTCTTCGCACTTAAGCCACATATGGTCTTCACTTACATAGTATGGAAGGATTGGAGACAGTCTCTTAGAAAGAGTAAACCGAATGTTTAGTTGCTTTTATAAATAGATATATTTCGCGTTTAGTTTTGGTGAATTTCTTTGTTACAGAATTGAGCCTCGCTACGACTGTGTGTTCCCTAATCCCTGTATCCGTCGTGATGCTCAGGACTATTTGTGGCTAAGAAGTCAAGTGTGTTTTCGTAACCATTTACAATGTGAATGGCCTCGTGAACTAATTGTTCAAAATAATTTTTAAAAAAGCATTTAGAACACTTGCGGAAGTTGTTTTCTATCTACAATAGGGTCTGAAAATGTATTTTTGTCAACATACGGAAGGTAGATTGAAGTTACTGCCAACTGTAATTGTATGAGTAGGGTACCTACTTGTGACGAGACTCAAGTTTTCTTTCAAATGTTCTGCATCTGAGACCGGGGGTCGGTAAAAGGAGCCAGCTATTAATTTATTCCGGTTGTCGAATGTGACTTCTGCCCATACTAAGTCACAGGAACTATCAGCTTCAATGTCGCTTGTGAGCTGCAACACACATTACATTATTTTTCCTTACGTTGTGCTTCTTGGTTCAAATGGTTCAAATGGCTCTGAGCACTATGGGACTTAACTTCTGAGGTCATCAGTCCCCTTGAACTTAGAACTACTTAAACCTAACTAACCTAAGGACATCACACACATCCATGCCCGAGGCAGGATTCGAACCTGCGACCGTAGCAGTCGCGCGGTTTCGGACTGAGCGCCTAGAACCGCTAGACCACCGCGGTCGGCTGTGCTTCTTGTTTCTGTTGTAGTGCAGATCATTACAATTACGGCTTTTCCCTCCAAAACCTAGGATGCTTTTTCTGTGACCCTGTAAATGCCAGAGCTAATCAATGTAGGACAACGACGTACGTTACAAGCATATAATTCTGTATAACTTCGTTTCCTTATTTCTAATATTTTAAAATTGTACGTCGACTTTAGATGACTTGTGAATCATAGGTGTTCTTATCTCTATTTAGTGAACGTATTTTCAGTCATCTTTTGAACATTGTCCCGCTACACTATATTAACAAATGTTTCGCCGCAAGGGATATCGCATTTTAGAGAGTAAATTAATATGGAGTATGTCGTTCTTCTTTTCACACATTCACATACCCATTTTTTCTTTCCTTATTGTCTTTTATGCATGCAGTTGTAGTAATTAAAGTAGGCACAAGTGCAGTGGCTCTGAGCACTATGGTACTTAACTTCTGAGGTCATCAATTCCCTAGAACTTAGAACTACTTAAACCTATCTAACCTAAGGACATCACACACATCCATGCCCGCAGCAGGATTCGAACCTGCGACCGTAGCGGTCGTGCGGTTCCAGACTGTAGCGCCTAGAACCGCTCGGCCACAGCGGCCGGCCCAAATGCAGTGATCACAAAGAAATGATTAGTGTACATTCGCGTTCTCTTTACATCGTTCCTTTCTTGTTGCTCCCATGACGATGGACTGTTTCTTTCGCAATCAGTAAGCATGAAAGGAAGCTACCGTACAGAGAGAGGGATCTATATTTATACTCGGCAGAACTAATTACATACTGACATTATCGTCGGTATTGCTTTCGTTTCCCAAAAGTTATAAATATTTCGATTTCGGAAAAGAAGCTCTGTATTTGGCCAAGTTGTCGAAGAAGAAAGTCCCTTACGTTTTGGTTGTATCGAGTAAAATGTGGAGACTGCGGTTTGAAAGCGGACAGAAATAGTACGAGGAAGGGCGTCCCTTACCTGAGAGATCGCTACCTGGCGAAGGGGCAAGTGTGGCAAATGTCCGGCGTGGCAAATGTCCGGCATTCGACCGACTTGCAGCGGTTTCCGGTAGAGAACTCTGCCACGGAAATGTTCCTCATAATATGTAATTTTTACTGGAATGCAACTTGTACTCGTTGTGCGTTTAGTGGACCTGTGATAATTATAATTATGCGTGCAGAAACCTTAACTTGGTCTCATCAGTTTGCTGTTTGCCATGGGAATCCTCAGTTCAGTAACAAAAATGCAAATTGGTGGATAGTGTGGGCCTTGCACTTGCAGTGCTTGGCCCAGATAGGATGCCACCTTGCACAATCCCACCCTCACGCCGAGAATTTCGAGCCGCTATATGCACAGCTTGTGAGTCAAGGAGGTGTGTGCAGAGCAAAAGAAATTCTACAAATATGCGGTATGCGCAAAGGACTAGCCAAAGAGTACTTCGCAGTCCTGAACAACAGAGCGAAACGAAAATGATCAGGGTGCCAACCCGCATAAGGTAACAACGTAAATATGTCATAAATTATAGAAAAGAAATAAACGCTTAACACTAATGCTACTACACGCAGATATGTTTCTGTTGCAATTTAAATGTCATTATGGCAATACAGACGGTAACATGTCTTGTCAATACAGACAGACAAAACATGAGCAAAATTGATGCAGGTACACAAAACGAATTACGAAATAAGTGAAGAGAGAGAAAAATAGAAAAAAAATGTGAACATACAATAGTAACATTTGTATCCGGAAGAATGTTAGAACAATTTGTATAAGTAGCATCACACTAATGAGAAACATGTATACATAGTAAATGTGATAGTTGAGAAGAGTATGAATTAGTCTTAATGAATATGATCAATCTTTAATAGTCTGTTATTGAGAAATAAAAACAAGTAAAATTTACATGTCTGCCAGTGGACACAAGCACTGAAAGTCGATGAAGGGTTGTGGCACCTAGATCATTGAAAAGATTGACTCCACACGACCACGACACTTGCTTGGTGGTTCAAACGTGTGATGTAATGTTGTTGCACATTCTTTGTGGCAGTGCAGGTGCGGGGTGTAGCATCAGAGAGGCAGTGCCATGGGCCGTGAGGAGGCGTACCTCGTTTGGTATTGTTGTGGCGATCAGCGGCGCGTAGCTGCAGCTGCCGGGCCTATCACGGCGTGTGCATCTGACATGCGTCCACCATCTGGAGATGCCAAAGCCGCTCTCGGAGACCCGCTGGTAGGAACCGGCTGGTTGGTCCAGCCACGTGCACAGGAGCGTCCTGTGACGCCGGCCGCA
This sequence comes from Schistocerca piceifrons, assembly GCF_021461385.2. Classification (NCBI taxonomy): domain Eukaryota; kingdom Metazoa; phylum Arthropoda; class Insecta; order Orthoptera; family Acrididae; genus Schistocerca; species Schistocerca piceifrons. The sequence goes on from NC_060138.1 coordinate 510,412,296, forward strand.
CCTGCTGTGGTGTGTAGCCAGATTTACCCAGGGCTGGCCTGGCAGTGGGCAGCGGCCTAGGCGAGCCCCAAGGATGTAGTCAAAGCCGGTACGGCATGTAACCACTAAGCCTCTTGTTAGCCGCTAAGCCTCTTGGGTCCTTAGGAGGGCCAGCTCTCTCCCTTCACGGGTTGCCCACGCCCTTTCAGCGTCCTGTGACTGTTGTGGAGGCAGCTGTGACAGCGTGCAGGTTCTACGAATGAAAAAAGGCAGATAATCCACAATCCTTTTCTAAATGACTTGTGGCCTTGTAATTTGTTATAAAGAGACAGAAATTACATACAATTACCCTTAACATGTATTTTACAAAGGATAATCTCTGTAAATAATGTGGATATGTGCAGACATAGAGCCAACAGGATATTATTATTGCTATTGCGTTAATACATGTAGTAGTGTATCATTGACAATAGAAACATCAATTATTTACAAAACCATATGGGTGAAATGAGAATATTAGAAGAAGACAACATCAGAATAAATTTAGTATATCATTAAGGTTATAAAGATCAATTATTTACAGAAACCCTATGGATTGAATGAGAATATTAGAACAGTACAACACATGAATTAATTTAGAGTATGTACGTTTGACATGGGTGGAGATGGAAAGATAAGAAAAGAAAAGCTGTTACTGGGAACCTGGAACAGGGCATGTGTATTGCGACGCACAGTTCTTGCGAAGTCGTGATTATGGCCAACCCAAAGGAAGAAACGAGACCAACACCACGTGACTGGTCCACTGAGTTAGTAAACGTGCAACTTTGACGTTAAATTATGCCTTCCCTTAAAGTAACATGCAGGCTTATCTTAGCAGGCAGGTAGTAATTGTAACATGCTAATGCTTATTATAGGAAGCATGTAGCAATCTTATCATGCAAATTATGGCTAACGTTAACTATTGATAAGAATAAGGGATTCAGTGTCCTGTTAATGTGGTGCCGTTGATGTGCGGCTCGTTGTCTCGTAAGGAAAAAAAAGGGGGGGCTAAGCAGCCACAAAATATGGAAAATCGGAAAAAAACTTGTGCAGAGAAAGTCCAAGTGCAAGGGCGTGTACCTCTCTGTCGAGGAGTTCTCCCAAATTCACCTTGGCATCAAACGACTCTCCGCAGTAGAACGTCAGAGGAAGGTGAAAACTCTCTCATTAGTCTGGGCGAATGTGGCGCTGTTATCTTCCCGTATTATTTAACAAGCAGACAATCTGAAACTCGTAGACAGGCATTAGTAATATGTCCGCCCCCGGTAGCTGAGTGAGCCGGCACGGTAGCTCAGCGTGTTCGGTCAGAGAGCAGGCTGGTCTCTGTAATAAAAAAACTGAGTGAAGGGATCAATAATGAACTTCAACGGATGTCATGCGACATCCGCTACGACCAAACACAACGAACAATAAGGAACAAACTGTAAGAAAAAAAAAGTGGTCAGCGCTACAGAATGTCAATCCTGAGGGCCCGGGTTCGATTCCCGGCTGGGTCGGAGATTTTCTCCGCTCAGTGACTGGGTGTTGTGTTGTCCTAATCATCATCATTTCATCCCCATCGACGCACATGTCGCCGAAGTGGTGTCAAATCGAAAGACTTGCGCCAGGCGAACGGTCTACCCGACGGGAGGCCCTCGTCACACGACATTTATTTACGTTTCTAATTTTGCAACTAGAAACACTTCACCGACAATTTTAAGGAATTAGCATATTATTTAGCTAGTTATTGTGATTCCCAGTGAATGTCGCGAGGAAATATGCGTAAGGGGTATTGTATAGGGTCGGTATCGGTCGCAGTCGTTCGTGATTGCCGAACAAGCGACGTGTTTTGAAGAAAGACGCTCCACTCTTACGCAACATGAGTATTGGGAGCTGCCAGAGCAAAGACAATTAGTGGCCAGGGCGTGGCTCTCCGCATAGCAGCGAGACCAGCAGCACTTAAACCGTCTATCTACAGCAAACCATGACTGCATACTTCGGTCGTCGGGGCCATTACGTCTATAGTAAGGCTGCGCCGGCACGATTTCGAAATAACAGGAAAAAGCGACAGTTCCCGTCACTAGGTGCCTAAGAGGAAACTGTTCAATGACTCCCTAAACACGAACTCCATACCGGTAAGAATTAACCAACCTTCCGCAGGTGTTTTTCTATGTCATATTTCCGCATTCCGTGGCTAATGCATGGTAATTTCACAAACTTTGTGAGAATTACGTATCGAATAAGGTATGAAGTTATTGCCAGTGTAGATTAATTACGACACGGAATGGTCTGTTGTAGATGGAAAATAATTTGTGGCATCTACGCTGGACCTTATTTGACAGGCAGGATGATTTAACGAAGACTTTGTCTCCAACGTTAAATTGCCTAACGTTTGTCTTTTTGTTGGCGCTTGTTTTCCCGCTGATCCCTGCATTTTTGCGTTTGAGCGCTATGTCAACAAGATGCTCATGTTGGTCTTTATCCCTTTGAGGAAAGTCGACAGTTTTTCTAATCATATTGACAAGCTCTTGATTCTTGAGGACCTGAACAGGGCCAAGATGGGTAGCGCCATGTGGTGTCTCATTAATCACATCCTGGAAATCCGTGAGAAATACGTCCCAGGTTTCATACTGTTTTGCGTAATATTTTCGACATAGATCCTCCAGATCCTTCATAACGCGTTCAGAGGGGTTTGAATTCGGGTGATGTGATGATATGTAGACTGGCTTTACTTTGTGTTTGAGCAACGTTTCCTTCAATAGATTGGAAGGAAAATGTAGATCATTGTCTGTAATCAATTTTTCTGCATGACCTATTTGAGGCAAGAAGTCCCGTGGAAGCGCATTTGACACGGTTAATGCCGCAGCGCGTTTCAGCGATGTCAGAGTGACGAATTTAGAACTCGGCTCCAGAAATACCAGTATGCGGCAGTATCCTCTTTTGGTGGGAGGGAGGGATACCATGATGTCCGCCATGACCATTTTTTTAAGTTTATTGGGGATAATTTGATACAAAGGTGCCCGCAAGCTCGTGATGATGTGTTTGGATTCCTGGCGTGGTTTGCGTACTGAAAGTTTGCGTCAAATCGGTCTCTCCATGTCATTGAGATGAACAAGGGCTCTCAGCTTATGTTGTCGCTGCCTTTTATACGTACAATTTGAAAGGACTACTATTGTAATAGTAGCACCCAGCACGAAAAACGTCTGTGGGTGAGTTCTGCTGTCAGCAAAAACTCAAGCGCCTTGTGGTCTGTGTAGACTATTGTCCGCCAACCGTAAAGGAAGAATCGGAACTTTTGAAAAGCCCAGACCACGGCGAATTCCTCCAATTCTGTAAGTGACTTGTTGAGCTCACTTTTTGTGAGTATACGACTCCCAAAGGCAATAGCATGTCTGACTAACGTCCCATTCTCTTCATACTGCTGGAAAACCATAACACCTAGATATGGTCAAATGGCTCTGAGCACAATGGGACTTAACTGCTGACGTCATCAGTCCCCTTGTAGCGCCTAGAACCGCTTCGCCACCACGGCCGGCCATAACACCTAGACCCATTAACGAGCTATGTGTTATGATACAAAAATCGTGTGCCATGTTAGGATGCGTAAGTATCGGCGGGTTGATCAACTCTTCTTTGAGCGCTAAAAACTGACTCTGCACGTCCTCATCCCATTGCCACAGGGTATTTTTGCCCGTGAAGGTATTGAGCCGTGGGTTGCCAAAGGAGGAAATCTGCAGTAATTTCTGGTAAAAATTTACGATTCTTAAGACTTGTCTGTGGGGCGCGGGAATTGCGCAAATTCTGCGATCTCGTCGGGATCGGGAGACATTCCGTCCCTAGCAATTACGAGCCTTAGGAAGTGCACTGATGTAGTAACTAAATATGACTTTTCAATGTTCACGGCGCTGTTTGAACGACCGAAGTAATTCTTGGAGCACAAAGCATGTCCCTTCAGCTATAAAAATGTCGTCAACGTATTTTGTAGCACTCTCCTGGAGAAACTTGCTGAGGATACTGTGTACGCCACGAATGAATGCGGCTGATGAGATGTGAAGGCCGAAGGGAAGTCTGTCGAAACTGATAGCACTTTCCAAAGGCTAAATAGGTTATGTATTTCCTGCATTCTGGGTGGAGCTCTGTTTGCTAGAATCTGCTGCAGAGGTCGATAGACGTAAATATTGACACACCATGAAAGTTCTGCAGCAGCTCCTCCAGTCGTTCTGGTCTATCAGTCTCAATGCCAATAACTGTGTTTTTTGACGTGAATCTAGCACCAGCCTGATAAAATCGTCATCTTTCTACATGGCTTTTATTGGGTTGTTGCAGGGGGAACGGGCGCGTTCAATAACTATGCCGGCTAACATACGTGCAATTTCATTTGCCATATTGTCCCGGAATACATGCAGAACGAGATACGATGCCTTGAAGAATTTGTTCTGAGGTTTGACCTTAAATATGTACGTTCTGTATTTAATAGAGCCCGGTTTAGGCAAGAAGATTTCATCGTCTTCCTGTAGGATGACGTGCGGGATCACCTGTTATACGACTACCGTTTGTTCGGCCTGATCACTAGCGTTGTTCCCGGACTGCTCGGAAGGCCGTAGTGTCAGTTCAGGTATGTCATTCATGTAGCGCAATTTTATGCTTTTTATGGGCAGCTGTGCTTTAGTGGCCCTGTCATCGAATCGGATAGTGATTTCGCGATCTTTTCTTAGAGTAGTCTTGCAGAAGTCGCATCTTTGATGCGTGCCTTTTTCATTGACAATGTTTGCCAAGCTTTGTCTGTGACACACAAGCGAAAATCGCTTTCTGAGAAGACAGTAACATGACTGCCGCTATCGACGATGGCGCGTAACTGAACAGAGTCGACTGTGATTGAGATGACAGGATTGATGGTAGGATTACTGTCCTCCTCCTCCTCATCCGCGAGCTCATCCCGTATGTCCTCATTGCTGGTGATATGTTGTCCCCCGTTGTTGATTGTTGTGTCGAAAATTACGGGATGGTCTCGCACGTCTTTGGCGTCGAGTGTGGTTGTTGTACTTGCAGAATTCGGGGTCGGGTTAGGGTCCCACAATTCGAGAAGCTCGCTATTCCGTTCAACGAAGCGCTGGCCGTTAGTATCGTAGATACGTTGTGAACTTTGTCCCCGGTCGCGCCAATTAGTGTTCGTCCTGCCGTCTTGCTGACTATTATGGTAAATGGAAATGTCGTGTGGCTAGGGCCTCCCGTCGGGTAGAGCGTTCGCCTGGTGCAGGTCTTTCGATTTGACGCCACTTCGGCGACCTGCGCGTCGATGGGGATGAAATGATGATGATTAGGACAACACAACACCCAGTCCCTGAGCGGAGAAAATTTCCGACCCAGCCGGGAATCGAACCCGGGCCCTTAGGATTGACAGTCTGTCACGCTGACCACTCAGCTACCAGGGCGGACACTATTATGGTAACTACCGTTGTTGTTGTTGTACCTCTTTTTTAGTAGTTATCTCACCGCCCGTTGTTTCCGCGCAATTAAATGTTATCCTGCTCGTTCGGTTGTTGCCTTTGCTTTTCTTGTGACGGTCAGTCACAATGCCTACCTCTTGCAAGAGGTGACGGAACGTATCAACTTCTTCATGGCATGCCCTACCAAGGTCTGGTGATGGGTGAAAGGCAGCTAAGAACAAAATATTCCTATGATGTCCCCCTCCGAATATGGAGAGCTGAGGAACTGATTTATCGGCATTATTACTTCTAGCATCTTAGTGGGAGACTTCTATTGGGAAGCTTCAAGGTTGGGGCACACCATAGTCGTGTTTTACATCTGATTGTCCTGTTAGTGACCAGTAGAGTGCTTTGTACTATGAATGATTCATATGAATCATAGTACTCAGCCGCGCGACACATCTTATCGGCAGCTTTCCCGTCCATATATATGTACGAAAGCTCTAATTTTGCGTATAATGGCCAGGAAGCGTGGAATGCACTTTTGGAACTGTCTTTGCCACACGACTGTGTGTAATAACCATCCTCTTTGAACGATGCGAATTTCCTAATAGATAGATAGAGCTTGGAGTCAAATGCAGCATCCGCTTATACATTCAGTAACTATGCCTGTTGTTGGGAGTGCGTGTTTTCAAGCTGGCCAGTGGTAACGTGATGACTATGACTTCCCACTGTAATAGCACTGCCTTTGAGATTCATTTGTAGTGCACCTCGAGTGTTTGCCATTGGCTGCGGCGAGGGAGCACTTGACAACATTCGTTGGGGTACGTTTGCGTCCACCGATGAGGAAGTACATGGTGACAACGGTGTATGATTAATTGATGAGTTATCGTTACGCAGACTTCCAGTGTTGATCGTCTGTTCAAAGTCTGTGATCTTTCGATTTTTGCGTATTGTTTCCTTGGTGAGTGGAGATTTGTTCAGAAATTTTCTGTTCTCCTGCAGCAAACCTGTCGTTGACTGCCTTAGATGTAATCGTGGCCTTCGAAGCTGCAAGTTTCGTTTTGTGTATGGCAACAAGTGACATTTTTCTAGCAGTGGTGTCATCTGTTCTTGCTAGACAGGCGCCTCTTTTGGCAGAGGTGGCCGTTCGTTTTACTTCCGCGTGTAGAATATCTATTTTTTCGGTCTGTTTACGTAGTGTCTCGTTAAGAGTGATTATTTGGGCTTGTATGCGTCTGTCGGCGATTAATAACTTATCAAACTGAGCTTGGAGTTCTGCTTTGTCTGCATTGCATTATTGATATTTCTGGAACAGTTCCTGTTTGCGTTTTTTTCGCATCTTCTGCCAGTTCTTGTTCGCGCATTGTTTAGAAACATTTCCAGAATGCACTCGTTCTGTCATCGTCTACTTTACGTTGTTCACTAAGCATGGGTCGTCAGTTTAGTCGTAATTCGGGTGCACCGTGAACAACAGATGAGAGTTGCTCACTGTTTTTTGGCGATTCACGTACAGTATTCTCAGTGACTGAGTTCGAAATACGGGAGGGTACGTGCCTAACGATCGTACTATTGTGTTGTTGGGATTGTACACCTTGAATTTGTACCTGCCCCACATGTGAACGACTGTGAGTGGCATCCGTTGCGTCATTTTGAAAAATAATCCCTCTGACATGACTCCTGCACGTAATAACTAACTTTTTATCCCTTGCCCCTGTTGAAGAATCACACCAAGTGAGGACGCACACCACACATATAATAAGAATCAATTTAATAAAAACACAAAACTAATCTCCCAAATGAATGACAGAGTTGTGGGAACTGGTGGGTAATTTTAACTCGAAGTCAAAAATACTGAGCAGAATGAAACAAATTTTTATTACTACTACGTATTTTTACATTCGCATCTCAAAATGCATGATGAGGTGAAGTCACCTGATGAATTACGGCACAGTGTGCGTAAATAAACACGACAGCAAGCACAAAGGTACTATGTTTATCAGTTTTCAACACGGATTGGCACCTATTCTGACAGAGCGCAGTGACATTCTAGTTGAATTACCTGTCAACATGGAAGTTATTGACCTACAGAAGAAAACCACACTTTGAGCACGCACTGCATTGCAGATATGGCGCACAACTAGCCCGTCTGTACTTATCTTGGCAAGAGTGATTTGAATACGACCAGAGATGCGAATATTTACCTGTGACGTTCTCTGCAACGTCGAAACCACATCAGGTGGCCTCCTCGTTGTGTCGAGATGTGGATCAGCGTCTCTGTGGGTGTTATAAAGTCTCTGCCCGACTGCTCAGCACAGACCGACTTACTGTGGTGTCCGCCTCCGTAGCGCAGCGGTAGCGTTACCGCCTACTATGCAAGGTGGCCCGGGTTAGATTCTCGGCGGGTACTGGGTGTTGTGTGTTCTTCATTATCATTTTCATGCTCACTGACACGCAAGTCGCCGAAGTGGCGTCAAGTAAAAAGATTTGCTATACGGTGGCCGAACCCCGAAGGGTATATCCCGGGCAATAAATGCCATACGATCATTTCATTTTTTTCGGCAGAGAACTCTGCCACGGAAAAGTTCCCCATAATAAGTGCTTTTTACTGCATTGCAACTTGTGCTCATTGTGCATTTAATAGATCGCATTTTGCTGTTGTCATCGTAGCCCTCAATTTAGTAATAAAAATGCAAATCGCCGTTAACGTGGGCCTTGCACTTGCAATGCATGGCCCACATAGGGCGCCACCTTGCACAGTATTCGGCCAGACAATCAACTGAGGCAAGTGAAGTCAGTCACTTTGCGGGCAGAGTACATAAGCCTACTCACTTATTATTTTAAGTCGTTGATTCACTGATGTTCCAAAGGTTTTGCAGTTGACTCCGACGACGTCACGTAAGGTTAAGTCGTCAGTCCCCTAGACCTAACTAACCTAAGGACATCGCACACATCCATACCCGAGGCAGCATTCGAACCTGCGACCATATCAGCAGCGCAGTTCCGGACTGAAGCGCCTAGAACCGCTCGGCCACAGAGGCCGGTCCTTACTTGCCTCAGTTGGCTTCAGGGCGCAGAAGAGTTTTTTCTGTACTCAATCTCACTGAGTGAGTGGAAAATACAGTTGGTTGCTGTTGTGTCCAGCTAACGCGTGATAGCGATGTTCACCACCTTGTCCGGTGTGTGCCTTAGTGACGGATTTGCAGGCAGGGATGTATTAGGCATGCTTTTCTACATATAGGCAAGTTATCGCTTTAAGCGCAGGCTAATTTGCTTTAACTGGGCTAATGCCTGCCCTGTGATAAGGGGCTAAACACCGACAAGTATCTAGATCTAAATTAAGCTACATATAGTACCTGCAAGAATAAAAGGTTAGTGCCGCTAGTTGTAAATTTTAAGAACTAGGTGAACTTAATGCTTTAAGTGATGTTGTAATTATTGAGACTAAGCTGTTGTAAGAGAGGTGTAGCTGGGCAGTAGTTTGGGTATAGTGAAACCAGTGGCCACTCGACTGGCAGCCTTAGACGTTACTGTCGCTAACTCGAGATTTAGTGATATATGTTATGTGTATGATTGTCTTACAAAACCTTCTACTTGGCGTTTGTTTCAACACTGTGAAATGAGATTTCCTTGATTAGTGAAGTCTGGTATTTTGGTTTTCACTTATTAAAGGGGTTTTTGAACGTGGCGCCGCATGGTAATGAAGATTAAACGAGTTTTGTAATCATTATTAACAGAATATCCTTTTAGTATTATAACTGTCAAAATTACTTACTTGTCGCTTTCATCAGATGTTTATAACATTAAGTAGCTTGAAGTTGCAGAGTCTGCTAGAGCCAATTTTTATTCCTTAAATTTTTAAGTCTGGTTATTTTATGATTTCATTGTTGTATTCCCTTAAAAGGACAGATCCCATGGTTAGATATGCAAATTGATGGTTAGTCATTAGTTATTCAGGTCACTGTTACAGGGCGAGTTTCTGCCCCCAAAGCTACCACCACAGGATCCTCACAAAACAAACTGTTCCAGCCACCGACGTTGCATGCCACAGCGAGATGGAGCTACGGTGCCTGGTGTTGGGTGTCATTCATCGGAACATCGCTGGGCCCAGATGCAAGGCTCGAATCTCGAAAGCATAAATATAAAGAATAAAGACTAATTACAGGAATTTGATTGGGCACCACCTATCCTCGATTAAAAAACCAATGCAGTAGTGGCACAACGCCTGTATGAACGTATCCGACGTCCATCACTTACTTCCTGAGATTCGCTACCCTGTCCCACGATAACTTCAACAGGCACGCTCTTGTCGACTCAGAAAATCATACCCAAACCTAGCTGCTCAAGCGCTGCTCCTTTTCTCTTCGGAAATACGATTATGTCATTTGCAATCCAGAGCATATTCCATCAGCCCAGTCTTCGGATTCTCAAGGTGCACAATTCCAAACACTCCCACACCGTACACTACACCAATATTTTCCCCTATCACCCTTGGTATCCATAATGAGAGCTGATATTAAAGTAAAACACCATTACTGGAGGCCTATATTAGTGAGAATCAGCATCGTCAGCAATACCAGCGTTTTATAAGAAATGTAATCAATTACAGTAACCTTTTCTTCTGTTTTAAAATACGAGGCGTGTTTTTAAAGTAAGGTCCGTTTGAACATAAGTACATAACGAAAGGTTATTTCAGAAAAGTAAATTTATTTTCAGAAAGTGCATACTTCATTCTATTTTTCGACATAGTTGCCAAGTTTGTTCAAAAACGTATCACACCTCTCAACCAATTTTAAAATACCCTCTTCATAAAAACTTACCGCCTGCTCCGATAACCAAGAGTTCATTGCCGTTTTCACGTCGTCGTCATCATTGTAACGGTTGCCACTAAGGTGTTGTTTGAGGTGGAGGAACAGATGGTAATCGCTCGGCGCAAGATCAGGACTGTAGGGTGGGTGGTCTAAATCTTCCCAGGCAAAAGAGTCCAATAAATCGCTGGTCTGACCTGCAGTGTGAGGTCTTGCATTGTTATGGAGAAAGACAATTCCCTTTGTCGGCATGCCGTGTCCTTTATTTTGAATCGCTCTACGTAGCTTTCTCAGGGTTTGGCAGTATGCTTCTACATTGATAGTGGTTCCTCGTTGCATGAAGTCGACCAACAAAACACCATGCCTATCCCAAAGTACCGACGCCATGATTTTGCACTGGGACAGTCACCTTTACAGGCGAGTGTGTGTGTGTGTCTCCATTCCATGCTCTGTTGCTTTGATTCGGGCGTGATATGTGAAACCCATGTTTCGTCTCCAGTTGCGATCTGAATCAAGAAGCCATCACCGTCCACGTGATAACGAGTCAGGAACTCCATCACAGACTTATATCTTTGGTTTTTGTGGCCCTCTGTTAGGAATTTCGGGACTCAACGGGAGCACAGTTTCCTAAAATTTAGGTGATCAGAAACAATGTTGTAAAGCACTGATCTCGACACATCAGGAAATTCGTTTGAGAGACCTGTTATTGTGAAGCGCCTGTTCTCAGGAGTCCTCACTTCAATTCGAGCCACCAAACCGTCTGTAATCAAAGATGGGCGACCGGAGAGGTCCTCATCATGATCATGGACGTTGACACGGCCAACTTTGAATTCTCGTTCCCACTTACGCACTTTGCTTTCACTCATAACAGCATCGCCGTACCCTTCGCAAATTTGTCGATGAATTTCTGCAGCAGACAGGTTCCTTGCTGACAAAAACCGTATCACTGAGCGAACCTCACACGCGGCGGACGAGTCGACAGTTTTAAACATTCTGAAAGCACAGAACAGAACCGTACAGTTGTTCCTGAGGCATGCCGGTACACGACGCACGCGCTCGTTGCGGTATGCGCGCGAACTACTAGTGTCTACAACAAAACGGACCTTATTTAAAAAACACGCCTCGTAATTGCTTTTGTCTTATTTTTTGTAAAATATAGGTCTTTATATTTTAAATTAAAGTTCTTAATTATGTTTTGGTTAAGAGCAGCAATATGACTGCTGCTATGTGCCTGCCCTATCATTAAACGCAACGAATTTATGAGTACTGAAAGAAATGTTGGTATAATTTGATCTTTTCGATCATGGAGACTGTGAAAGTTACTAATTTATACAGATTTGAGAAAGAGCAAGGTGACAACGATAATTGTGTATATGGCGAATCTCTTCAGATGTTCATAACAGCAACCATACAAGCTATTGCAAGTGATCGAATGAAAAATGAAACAGCTGCCAGCAGCGTTGTCATTAGAGTAGCGTCTGGTTCTTCGCTGAGCTCTTTTAGAGGGAGTTTGTTGATATTGTTGGTCGCAGCTTCGGTATAGTTGTGTTTCTGGTCGATTTTTGTCAGGTAGAGGTGGGTAACTGCCCGCAAGAGGTAATTCTGTTCTTTCAGTATTTGAGGTGCTCGATAAATGTCACTACGTCCGACTACTGTTGCACTCTGCTGATTCCTCTAGGTAACAAACAGAAACGAGATGACAGACGCCAATTGGATTGTGGAATGCGTGACTATCAGTCAAAAAAAACATGTCGTTTCTTGTTATTTTCAGGAGGCAGGAAACGAGGAAAAAGTCTTACAGCTAGAAATGAGTGACTTTTATATGAATATGTTATTAAAAGCTGTAATTCATTGAGTGAATCTGGCTTCTAAATATAATTAACTGTTTAACACACAGATTGTAGTCGTGTAAATATGTCGAGGGCCACATGCTGCTATGCGTAACACCTGACGCACACTTGTTAATTTCGTTCCCCTCGGTGTACTGTGTACGTAAAACAGAAACACCTGTTAACCATTGAACGAGATATCGACGAGCCTCACGATCACGACGTGTCATTCACCCATAGATACAACACATGAAACACCAGTGAGCTGATGAGTATCTGCCAGCGTTTGAAAGATACGAGAAAGAACAAATCTCATCATAATTGTATCAGAACTTGTGAATCACACTTTGCCGGCGGTAACGGAGTGTGCAGTCCCATGTTAGGGAATGTGTGTCTTGTAAGCGGAAAGAGTGGTCAACGGCGGAAGTAAAACCGCGGCGTGCATGACGTGTTTACAACACCTCTGCGCTACTCACTCTGCCTGATACTCGCCGTGTCGACAGCTGCTAACGGCCGCATCGCAGTGCTACTACAGTATCATGGCAAGTTTCACAAACGAGGATTACGCCGACATCCACCTCACCTACGGGCTTGCAGATGGAAGAGCTAACTTTGCAAGGCAACTGTATCACGACAGGTTTCCTAGCCTGCGCCTTCCATCTGCAAAAAGTTTTACTCCGTGGACAGGCGCTTGAGGGAGTATGGTGCATGGGTAGCACCTCCAGGATTTAGCGGTCGTGGCCGACTGTCGACGTACAGTGCGAATGACGAAGAAAAAGTGTTACAAACTGTTGTGGAGGACCGAACAATAAGCACCAGGTCTCTCGCCACTGCGATCGGAATGTCACAATCTACTGTTATGCGAGTACTCCATAGAAACCATTACCATCCCTTTCGCATGCAGAAGGTACAGGCACTATTGCCGGAAGACTACCAGAGGAGGCTGGACGTCTGCAACTTCATCCTATGGCGTTAGACCCACGACCAGCATTTTTCACGAATAATACTGTTCACCGACGAAGCCTATTTTACGAAGGAGGGTATAGTGAATTCGCATAACTGGCACGAGTTCGCGGAAGAAAACCCCCACAGCACGGTGATACGAGGGTACCAACAACGATGCGGTGTCAACATCTGGTGTGGTATTATTGATCACCATCTCATAGGGCCACATATGCTACCACAAAGGCTTACAGGGGAGCGGTATCTGCGTTTCCTGGATGCTACATTACCGGAATTGTTGGAAGACGTTAGTTTGCCCTCTCGTACGAACCTGTGGTACATGCATGATGATGCCTCCCGCTCACTTCAGCGGCACAGTGCGACGCCACCTGGACAATGCCTTCCCATCGACCCGGCCGGAATGGCCAAGTGGTTCTAGGTGCTTCAGTCTTTAACCGCGCGACCGCTGCGGTCGCAGGTTCGAATCCTGCCTCGGGCATGGATGTGTGTGATGTCCTTAGGTTAGTTAGGTTTAAGTAGTTCTAAGTTCTAGGGGACTGATGACCTCAGATGTGAAGTCCCATAGAGCTCAGAGCCATTTCAACTCTTCTCTTCGAAAAGAATCGGTCGTGGAGGCCCTGTAGCACAGCCAGCAAGATTGCCAGACCTGAATCCACTGATTTCTTTTTGTGGGGCCATCTGAAATCTGTGATTTATGAAGGAGTGGTTGTTGTCAACACCATTCAACGCAGAATAAAACATGCCTGTGATATTACGCAAAGAGATACAGACATGTTGGATCGTGTTCAGAAATCCTTCCCGCTAAGAGTTCAACTTAGCCACACACATCGTGGACGCCATTTCGAACAGTACTTATAAACCGCTACTGCAGCTTCTAGTTATGTGTTTCTATGTTAGTTTCGATTTGTACTGCTGCATTGTATTCGTTTGTATTAACTACCACATACCTGTGTAGTTGTATTTTGTGTTGTGCATCTATGTACTCGTTTCTTAAAACTAAGTCTGGGACACAAAATCCAAATTATAAAACATGCATGTACAGTTGTGCAGCCCCTCCTCACGTTCCTTTCCCTATGCCAACCAGCCACGATACATAATACCGGCCAGCGTAAGCGGTACGAGGTAGATGTGGCCGCTGTCGTTGCTCGCAGTGTCACGCAGACCGTCGCTTGACGCCGCATGCCTCGCCTTCTCGTGAGCGGCTAGACTACCCACAACACTCGCGTGTTGTGCCCCGTTGCCGATCTGTCCCCTTGGCCAATGTCAGCGCACAGTAACACCCAAAAGTCGACGTCATATTTCCAGATTTTATCATTCAATTGCATTGTCATTTATTGACATAGGAACATGCGGAAAACGAATTTATGTTTGTAGCTCAGTGTGTAACAATTTGCACAACATATTTTTCCTCACTTATGACTCAACCTGTATAATGGCAGACTAGACTAATGGTGCGCTGATAGAGAGTTGGTGCACATCCCCATGAGGTAGAAGCTGCAAGAAGCTGAAATGAAGAAAGAAAGGATGAAAAGAAACAATATACTGGGTTGAAGAACAAGAATGGGAAATGTGTACGTGTATTATTATTGTTATTTTCAGGATGCAGGAAACGAGAAAAAAACTCTTACAGTTAGTAATGAGTTACTTTTATCTGAATATGTTATTAATATCTAAAATGTATGCTTTACTCAATATCCAGAAAAGAAGAGACAGAAAATACTAATTTTATGGGAAAACAGCAGAATCGTCACAGGTATTGGATGTCTACAGCATTTGTGATGTTGACAACAACGATGATTACGATAACCTGTTTACTGGAACGTTGAAATCATTACCTACACGTAGTAGAAAACACAATGAACCAAATTGCTTTTGTGAAGTAGGGAGAAACAAATAACTGTAGTACAGGTGTTTTAGATCCTCTTCTTATAATCAGGTTGCGTGTTCTAGAGGCGATTACCCATGATTGTGTATGTGATGACTACTTATCCAAGAAATGAACATTCTAAAAATTGCGTCAATGTGAAAATGAAAGAGTTTAGAAATGCACTGTTTAAATATATTTCAATAGTCTAACTTTCTAAGTGAAATCCGCAGATAATTTAAGTGGTGACAATTCTGCACCCCTGTAGATTTAATTTAAGCTACCGTTCTCAAGTACATGATTCTCCAGCCACAGCGGGTAACTATTTCATTGACCAGGTTTCGACGCTACTATGAGCGTCGTCTTCAGAATTAGACTAACTGTTCTAAAACATATTAGGTATATAATACATTAATAAAATTAAAGTTTGTACTGACTGGAAAAGATGCAGTACTTACAAGTCACATATTAAAAAAGATCTAAGCCGGAAAGGCGACGTCATGAATAGTTGTGAGATGGCGAGCCGCTAAGTGCTGCTCGTACTTGTTCACAGACATAAGGTCGGTTGTCAATTGCCATTGTAGCGATTTACAGATATATTTTTAAGAATAGTCTATCCATCACAACAAGCTGTGTGGAGAAGCTAAGGTGGTGATATGTATAGGAAACGATTTGAACGAAAGGAAGGAAAGCTGTTCAAGCTAAAAAAATGGCGAATGCAAATGAAGAATCTACAATACGTGTCTTTGAGTAATTACGTTACTGATTACATTTTTTGGAGTAAATAATGTTAATTTTGTACGGAAAAAGTATAAAAACTATTAACGTTGAAAGTCAAAAATAAATCAGAGATAGGTGTGTGAGAGGAGGGAGGGGGAGTGGGTGGAGGTTGGTAGTGACCAAGAGCTCGCGGCCGTCCGTTTATGGCTATACAGTGAGGTGACAAAAGCGATGTGTTACCTCCTAATATCGTGTAGGACATCGTTTTGCCCGGCGTAGTGCGGCACCTCGACGTGATATGGACTCAACAAGTCGTTGGAAGTCTCCTGCAGAAATGCTGAACCACACTGTCTCTTTAGTCGTCCGTAATTGAGAAAGTGTTGCCGGTGCAGGATTTTATGGATGAACTAACCTCTCAACTATGTTCCATAAATGTTCGATGGGATTCATGTCGCGCGATCCAGACAGCCAAAGCATTCGCTCGAATTGTCCAGAATGTTCTTCAAAACAATGGCTAACAACTGTGGCTCGGTGACGTGGCGAACTCTCATGTATAAAAATTTCATCGCTGTTTGGGAACATGAAGTCCATGAATGGCTGCAAAGTAGCCGAATATAACCGAGGACCCAGTCCATTCTGTGTAAACACAACCAACTGAATTATGGAGCCGCCACCAGCTTGCACAGTGCCTTGTGGACAACTTGGGTCCTTGGCTTCATGGCGCCTGCGCCACACTCGAACCCTCCCACCAGCTCTTACCAACTGAAATCGGGACTCAACTGAACAGGCCACAGCTTTCCATTCGTCTAGGGTACAAGCGATAGAATCACGAGCCCGGGAGAAGCACTGCAGACGACGTCGCGCTGTTAGCAAAGGTACTCGCATCGATCATCTGCTGTTATAGCCCATAAATGTTAGATGTCGCCGCACTGTCCTAACGGATACGTTTGTCGTAGGTCCCACGTCTATTTCTTTCTTTTTTTTTTTTTTTTTTAAATGGTTCAAATGGCTCTGAGCACTATGGGACTTAACTTCTGAGGTCATCAGTCCCCTAGAACTTAGAACTACTTAAACCTAACTAACCTGACATCACAAACATCCATGCCTGAAGCAGGATTCGAACCTGCGACCGTAGCGGTCGCGCGGTCCCAGACTGTAGCGCCTAGAACCGCTCGGCCACCCCGGCCGGCTGTTTTTTTTTTTCACACAGTGTTACTTGTGTGTTAGCACTGACAACTCTACGCAAACACCACTACTGCTCCCGGTCGCTAAGTGAAGGCCGTCGGCCACTGCGTTGTCTGTGGTGAGAGGTAATACCATAAGTTTGGTATTCTCGACACACTCTTGACACTGTAAATCTCGGAATATTGGATTCCCTACCGATTTCTGAAATGGAATATCTCATGCATCTGGCTCCAACTATCATTCAGTGTTCGAAGTCTGTTAATTCCCGTCGTGCGGCCATAATCGCGTCGGAAACCGTTCCCCAAGTATCACTTTTGTACCTTGTGTAGGCGATGCTACCGCCATCTGTACATGTGCATGCCGCTGTCCCGTGAGCTCTGTCACCTCAATACACAAATATCTTACATTTTGTATTCACGAAGGAATTTGGAAGCCTAATTCACAATAGAGGACCATATGTGGCTTACCTGCCTACGGGATACAACTCTGCAGACTGTAGCAGTGTTTCGGAGAACTTTCTTTTCAAGGTAATGCAAATCCAGTAGACGGAGCACACCTAAGTTATTGCAGAGCAGATGATAGTGTCAACAGTAATGTAGATGGGAATAGACGAATGCCAGCTATTTTGTGGACATCGAATGACCAAAACGTTAACTGAGTGTCCTAAATTGTGACCTGGCAGATCGCAACTGTCAAAAGTGACAAAGCTGATATGAAATATGTGTCACTACATTGATCACTTTCCGTCTTCGTGTTTTCGAGAATAATGTTAGCTATAATTAGCGGAGTTCCATACTGAATTCGAATTTAGTGGAAGGTTTACAAATTCAGAATAACTCACATGGCGAAGGCCAAAACGTAGGAACGACACACAGCCTTTAGAGATTAATTTGATACTGTTGCAATACCAGAGAGTGTTAATTTTCGCCTCGGTCACTTCCTCATGAAGACGGCATAAATCGTCCTGACAACAGGTAACGTAAATGTATAAAGTAGGAAACACCTTGTCCCTGTGTTCAAAAGTTGCGTAGCAGTCTGTTGGCTTGTTAAGCTTTGTCCATAGCTGTAGCACGATCTCGCCGTACTCGTTCGTATTTCGCTGCCCATCCTTTCTCTCTCACCAGAATATTCTCCCTCCCTCACGCCATCCTTTTTTTCCTCCGTTGTCCCAGCTCTCTCTCTCTCTCTCTCTCTCTCTCTCTCTCTCTCTCTCTCTCTCCCTCTCCCTCTCTCTCTCCATGCCCCCTCCTCTGCGCAAATGTTGCCGAGATTCGGCCGGCGGAGAGGCTTTTGCCTTGCCCTGTTCTGACTCTGCCGCCTCCATGTCGCGACAGCTGTGGTCTCTTTGTCGCTGTCCTGGATGCCACAAAGCAGTCGCTGAAGTCTGCCCTGCACGTTGGCCACCGGCCAGGCATTATTTCTGCTTACAACGTGCGATATGTTCTTATAATACTACGGCTTAAAACAGCTTTCTGGCAGTAACGAATGACTCGCTGTTTTGTGCAGTACCATATCCCACCTCGGTTGTTAAGCTTTTTGCGGGTCCTTCGATACCTATCACAATGACTGGTCATTAAAAATCCCCGATTGAAAACTATGTGTTTAGAATAATAGAGTTCTCGTTGTGAACTTCGTACTGATTGAAAACAACTAGACTGCATTCCTACTGAAAGAGCTATAGTTAAATTTTGCTCAAGTCTACTATCGAGATTTCGGGGAAACCAGCTTACTACCTGGAAGGCGCACAAAAGTACTTGGCCCGTACCTCTGCAGAAGACGCGGTAAGGGAGCGGACATCGATAATGGTGTGGGCTTCTTTGCGAACAAGGCCCTTCGATCAAAGGACCAAGGACATCCAGACACGATAATTCGTATGAGGCGGGGGGGGACAAAACCTGCAGCTCTGACGCTGTTGAAAACCTACGTTATACTGTACCCAGTTTCAGATCATCTTCTTGAATGAAAAATGTCCGACTAAGCTATGTTTTTTCCTTTCCCTAACAGGCGTCCTTGCCCACAATCTCGTAATCCCTGTACTGTGAAAGTGCGGCCACTGTGGTAGTAAACTTAAACGCCATTGATTATAACACATCTTCATTGACTTGTGTCACAAAAGTAATGTCTTATTTAAGTACGTAATTACAAGATAGCAATTTATTCATGAGCATATAGCAACGAGTCACGCTTTACCGGCGTTTTTTTATGTACTGCAAGAAAAGAATAACTATTTGTTCACTAATAAAGTCAACATATTACTTTCGCATGGTCGCAAATTGTAGCATTTAGTCGTTTAGATCATCATACTTTTGAAGTGAAATACATATTTGGTATCACAAGTTGTTGTTTTTTTTTTTTTTTTTTTTTTTTTTTTTTTTTTTTTTTTTTTTTTTTTTTTTTTTTTTTTTTTTTAATCAGGCACACTCCGTTATTATTGTTTCGCACCATATGAAGTATGCAGGTGAAACTTGATGCTTGATTTTGTGGTGTGCACACCAACATCTGCGCTATTTTACAGTACCACAAAATAAAACGAGCTTTGAGCCTTATGTCCAAGGTACAGAGGAAACAAAGGTCACTGATATATCGCTTCTGAAAATGTAAATGCTATGACTGAACGTCCGTAATATTAAACATCCAAACATTTCGACGAACCTGTGAGAGGTAATATTTGTTCCTTTCCACAATCTGTTCATGCAATTAAACGCTGCACAACTGCCTGCCATCCCCACATACACTTGAAGGTGTAGACAGTACAGTTACGACTAACAATTATAGTACGTATGAACCAATAATATATAATGTTCGATCTGTGTCCTTACAAGCCATAATAATCTTCAACTTATCAGATTCAAACCACCACAATGATCCAAAACTTCTCGCGGTTGCAGTTTGCTTGGCGACTCTACTTTTACAAATTCTTTGGATGTAAACGACCATCGCTCGATAGGATAGGTGCAGCTCGACAGATCAAACCAACGCACGAACAAGTATCTCGGAAAATTTATAATAAACTACTGCTAGCTAGACTGTAAACGACGGTACTAACAGGTTATGTCACTACGAGCAGTTGTTCGACAGGTTTAGACGCTCAGAGTCAGCAGTTCCTCACTAGGACAAGGAAAAAGAATTATTAATTTAAACGAGGGATCCACTGAAACAAAACAAGTCCAAGGATGTGATGACAGAAGGGCATATGATAATACAATAAAGCGGTAAAAATATGTAACGTACAGCAGTAGACAACGTCACTTACAGTGATTATGATACAGTAAAATAAAGGGCTGGATCACAGGAAAATTATTTTTCAGACAACGTGTAAAGCAAAATTACCTTAATGTAAAATTCTATTCGTCTTCTGGATCTTTACAAAATGGTGAAGACTTGAAAAGTGCTTCGCGACTATGTCATCCCGCTCCATCTTTATTCTCTTTATACTGAACTTGGTATAGCTAGAGGTTCCTGCAGCCCTCTCAAGCATAATTTGGGATTTTTGCTTCATTGTTTCCCTCTTCTGACAAGAATTTAATGACACTGAACGTCATAACTTGATCCTGATTGTGAAACACTTTCCCTGCACCGATGATGAGCGGAGACTCCGGTGCTATGCTACATAGCGGAGATACAGCAGCGACAACGCTAGGAGTGCACAGGTCGGCGGGTGACCGTCAAGTGAACTGGGGAGGCTACCCCTTTGGAACAACAAGGCATTCACGATGAGAATGCATTTCATCTCAACTGCTAGACTCCAAATGTGACAAAAACATGGCTGTTTTGGAATATACAGGAATTTGACGTAAAAGCTTGAATAGTGAGGATTCAAGAACCACCAATAGAAATATGTCTTTTTGTATACCTAATAATTCTGTCCTCCACCTTGTTCTATCTTGTGGTGCTCTTTCCTCACTACGTTTTGAGAGAGGATGGGTCACTCCCTCACTATTCTCCATATTCAAGGGTACAATTTAATGTTGAGTTTGCACCCAAGTAATCGGTTTTGTGAGATGACAGGAAGTTATCAGCATGAACAGGCCCTAATGGGAGCGTGTACGTTGTTAATGCATGTGGGATCTTTTTGGTGACTCTCCTCCAAATAGTGTTTTCTGGAGTCGAGAACAAGCAGGCTCTTTGGTCATTTAACAGTAAGTCTTGCAGTAGATGTTTGGAGTTTGAAAACCATAGAGAAAGGAACGCCTTGAGGTAATTACCGGGGACAGAATGCTGGGCCAGTGAGCAGACAATGCGTTCAGTTGAGGAGGCGGAAAAAACTGTCTACCTGGACCTACCTGTCAAGCGCCTATTGCCACAGCAAAGGCAGGGGCTTGAGAGGATGCCTAGGACGGCAGCCATAAAAAAATTCACGAGTTCCCGTGTAGATAATGGAGAAATGCTATCAGGTGGTATCATCCCTCTACCTGCAGAGTGTTTTTGAGCCCCTCAGAATGTCAAAACAATTTTAGAAGGTATGTAGCATTTGTGGCAGCTCTGAAATGAACTATGTTGGGGCAAAAAAGCACTTCTCTTAGTTTCGCTGGGGCCACTGGTCAGGCACGAGGTAACGTTTGGGCTCAACACATAATGATCTCCATGATAAACATGTCGTTCACATTAGAACTATACGAGAACTCAAAACACGTACCTAAAGTGACTGTGGAGAAAAACAAGTTGGGAGCACAACGTCTCCTCCTCTCTGCATGGGAATTTGTGACGGATTGGCTGCTTCTCCTGAAAAGAGAAGAGTACTGTTAACTTTAATTAGGATTGTGAGGAGAGGTAAAATTAGGTTTCTTTTTCAGCGGATCTGATCTGGAGCGGATTCTGGTCTTGACTTTTGTTTTGAGTGGGTTGCACTGGGGTCCTTGTTCTGATCCTGGCTTCGCACCAGCACTGGTCTTGACAGGGGAGCCTGTGGTGAGAACTTAGCTGTACCAACAACTTAGACCTCTGTCATTATAAACAACTCACTTTGTTGAGGTCAATCTTACTTTTGACAGTTCTGGTGACTTTTGATGTCCTTCTCCACACTGCCATATAAGTGAGTGAAATTGGTCCATGGTATACCAGCGAATGGGAGTGTCATATGTTGCAATCTGGCGAGATTTCAGGGATCCATCTAACACATCGGCAACCGCTACTTTGTTTATTTCGTGGCTGTGATAGCGAGTTACAGGTGCCGAACCGTGGCTGTCATCTGAAACAACGCCACGTATCGAGAAAAGGAGTATTGTATTGCTGCTCCAGCTTGTTAGAACAAACGGTATCTCAGTCTCACTACTTGTTCTCAGTTGTGCCAAAGTAGTAAAACTCCTGTGTAGAATAAATCCTTCAAAATCTATTCGGTGTTAGATAATTCCAGGTTGAGTTATATAGTTCAATCAGATAAACCTTAATCTGGTTCAAATGGTTCAAATGGCTCTTAGCACTATGGGACTTAACATCTGAGGTCATCAGTCCCCTAGAACTTTGAACTACTTAATCCGAAAAAACCTAAGAATATCACACACATCCATGCCCGAGGCAGGATTCGAACCTGCGATCGTAGCGGTCGCGCGATTCCAGACTGAAGCACCTAGAAGCGCTCGGCCACTCCGGCTGGCAACCCTTAGTCTTTGAAACCAGCTGCCACCCAGGGGAGTATTAACTGATTATGGCAAATTTGTACTGCCATCAGTTCATGTTACTTGTCGACATGCTTAACATGTATTTTTGTCCTATTTTAATCAACTTTTGTAAAAGATCGATTGCGTCAACAATTGACTAAAATAACGACAGGGCCACCATTTCATTATTATTATTTCAGCAATCAAATTCATTTATATTCTAATAAATGTGATAAACTCTAATGCAGGCTCTCAACAACAACCACATTCAAAGGGTAAAATCAATTTAGCAGACGCATGGGCCAGGTAGTTAGTAGTAGGGAGTTGGGGTTTGATATCAAAGTGATATGCAAATTAATTAAATTGATCAATTAATTAACCCCCTATCCCCGACAACCCCTGACCCCGACCACGTTCACCCGCACCCCATATGAAGTCCGGTGTTTTTCTCAGTGTGCACGTGGGCCCCAGCCTCCTCCCCTCCCCCCTCCCACCCTCGAATTTTGGTGGAAATTCCGAATTTTCGCTGAACAAATCAATTTTCAGTGCAGAGAACACGTCAGAAGTTATTGATGGAAATTGTTTTTAAAACGGGAATAGTGGTAGAAATAGGAAAAAACAATTCAGAGGAGAGGAAATCGGAGAATTATACTATGAGGACGTAATTTGCATTTCGTCGGACAAGGATACTCTTGTTTAACTTTGATCGCTTCATCGCTTTGTACACTGTGATCCCAAAGTCGTTAAGACGCACCACGGTGATCTGCGGTTTCGAGTGCAATACTGGTGTGGCTCGGTGGCTCCTCCGTGCAGCCACCAGCCCCCCCCCCCCCTCCCCCCCCTCCTCCCCTCATCAGGTAGCAGTCCCTTGCTGCCCAGGCCGCATTCAGGACGTCTGCCTCACACCTTGTGGACACTGCGGGACACTCCTATCCCACCCCCTGAACAGCCGTGGGCCTTTTCAAGTGATAAGCGCTACGCCATGCCGAAAGAACAGATAGCATCTTCATATCCGAACTCTTACGGGAATCGGCAGTAAAGCCGCGCGTAATGAGTATGATCGGCAGGAGCACTATGAATGTAGTGCGGGACAATAAGTTGGGAATGTGGGTATCCTGGGAGGCGTGCCAGAGATCGTGTCGCACTATCCCCTGTGTCTCCGGTGGCTCAGATGGAGAGAGCGTCTGCTATGTAAGCAGGAGATCCCGGGTTCGAGTCTCGATGGGGACACATATTTTCAACTGTTCCCGTTGACTTATATCAACGCCTGTATGCAGCTAAGGGTATTAATTTCATTGTAATTTCATTCTAACGAGCTGCGTGGTCACCGATAGTATCTGTTCTTTCGGACATGTCCAAAAGAACAGATTCCATCTTCATATATAAAAAGAAGTTATGACACAACGAGACCCACATCTTATTATTCACATCACCGTAGGCAACATCAATGGACGGAATTGTGGACAGTGGAAGCCACGTTACAGCTATCCCGGAATTGCGTACAAGAGATGCATTGCAAATCACCCATGGCCAGTACTCACGCTGAAGGAAACGAAAATCACTGGCGCACTGAGAGGAAAACACTTAGCTGCGGGCACAAACCGTGTTGAGCTTCAGCTGCCAAGAGCACATCTTGGAAGTGTTCTTTTTGGTCGTCCCTTCGCTGGCAATTGAAATAATATGTTCCATGGATTTTCTAAACCAATATCAGAGAGTACTGAAGGTGGGACGAGAAGAGCCCACATTACAAAAAGATGTTGTCAAGAAAATTACATTTGCTGATCAAGCAACATGTGCGCAAATTCCTGTCGAAAATGTCAACTTAAATTACACCACAAAATATGGAGGAAGATAGAAATCAGTCGTGGCGTGTTGAGCGTTGTCGCACTGCGCAAGAAGATGAACAAAATCGGCGGGAGGTGTGTATTGCGATCAGTAACATGTTAGAGAACCTATAAAACTTTCCAATGAATGAGAAAGAAGACCTGGAACAAATCGTACTTGAAACCGTGGATGTACTTCTGTCGAAAAAGGGGTTCAACCGTAATTCTGAATATGCATTCCAAGTGCGCGAGCACACAAAATTCTTCGTTCCACCTTACAGAGCCTCCTGGCCTACCGTCACAAAGTTTTCTTAAGAGACTAAAAGGGTGCTAGACGATGACATCATTGAACCAGTGACCCCCATGTACAACAACCCCTCTTGGTAGCAGTAAAGTCCGACGGCTCAATCCATTTGGTGCTGGATTCACGCCAAGTTAATGTCATGATAGAACCAGAAACAGAACATCCCGAGAAGCTGGAGTAACTCCTACGAAACTTCCACGACGTAGCAGTATTCTCGTCTCTCGATTTGGGGTATAGTTTCTGGCAAATTACAGTCCACCCAAACTGCGGGACATATACTGCATTCCTCGCCGTCGGTGGATGTTACCAACTGAAACGGCAACCATTCGGTTTAAACGTGTCCTCAGCTGCCTTCATTAAGGGACTTGATGGTACATTAAAGTATTCGCTGAAACAGAGAATCGTTACTAAAGTAGACGGTCTCTTAATTGCGCAGTCGATGTGAAAAGGACACAGTGTGATCTTAAGGGAAATACTACATGCCTTAAAAAATGTGGCGTAACTGCCAACATCACGAAGTCATGTACTAGGATCTCACGAGTAAAGTTCCTGGGCCATACCAGTACCGCAGAAGGAATTTCACCAGACCAAGACAAGATTGAGGCGGCATCAAAATTCGCCACGTCAACGGCTAAGAAACAAATCCACGGCTCTCTCGGTGTCACATATTTCCGGAAGAGATTCATTCACTTGAAGAAACTAGCTGCACCACGATTGCGCCAGCCTACTGGGAAGAAGGTGTCGTGAGAATGGGACGATGTGGAGGAAGATGAACTCCAGATCCTCAAAACCGCACGGGTTAAAGCACAGATTTTGTCGCACCCCAACCTGGCGAAGGAATTTTGCATGGCGACAGACAACTCATACTCTGGTCTGGGCGCCGTGATCTTCCATAGATATCTGCAAGGTGGGAACATGGTGAATAATACTATCGCTTTTGGAAGCCGTGTCTTCTGCAAATGCGAGAGAAACTATTCGGTTGGAAGCTTTGGCGGTCGCGTTTGGCTTCGATAAATTCCGATTCTTCCTGTGTGGGAGAAAGACCTTAGTATTTACCGATCACTGAGCACTAAGACACTTAACATCTATGGTCATCAGTCCCCTAGAACTTAGAACTACTTAAACCTAACTAACCTAAGGACAGCACACAACACCCAGTCATCACGATCACTAAGCCTTAGAGTTCCTAATCACAGCGAAGCTCCGAAATAAGAGACTCACGAGATGGGCACTCTTGCTACAGGATCACGGTTTTACCATTACACACAAACCATGGGAGTTCATCATCGTGGATGCTCTCACGTTCACCTTTGGGAAAGAAGTAGCACAAACTCACTAGAAGAACACTACAGCCCGTACTGTATTGAAAATGTGGCGTTTGAGAATCACATCACCAGGGAACAAGACAGGTACCCAGGTGTGCTTGCTCTGAAGAAGAGGTTAAAACATAGGACTGAAACTAAGCTTGGGCAGCTGCACCTGTTGCGGAAGGGAATCTTGTCCTTTCGCAGTGAAGGGGAAGGAGCGCCATGGCTTGTTTGCATTCCGGATGAGCTTATAAACAAGGTTGTCTGGCACATGCACCGCAGCTATTCACATTTTGGAGCAAGGAAATGTTATCTGAAATTATGCACACTTTGCCATTATAAAGCTATGGACAGAGGAATTCAGAAGGTTTTTGCGGTGTGTAAAGCTTGTTTGAAGTCAAAGTATGATACGGTAACAATGCAGGTACCTCTGCATCCCATAATTCCAACCAAATTAAAACACCTCACTGCAACCGATTTAATGGCACCACTTGTGTGCATATGTAAAAGTTATATTTACATACTAGTAGCAGTGGAGCAGACATCCAAGTCTTAACCCTCCTGGAAAGGCAACAGCACAGACGATGTGCAGAGCCTGCTACAAAGATTTCCTCACCCAGGTAGGTCATATAGATAGGATTATCTCTGACAATGAAACCCGGTTCCGGTCAGAGACATGGAAAGGTATGTCAGGATTAAACCGATATAGGCATTCACACGGCATCCCCAATCGTACCCGGCAGAAAGGATAATGAAATGCCTGGAAACCCTTTGCCGTATATACTACGCGAAATGACACGCCACTTGGGATGTTTTCCTACGCGACTTCCAGGACACGTTGAACGAGTTATTACATGGAGTCACTAAGATAGTACCAGTGACTGTTATCAAGAACAGGTAGTCCAGAGATCTAATCCATGAAGTCGTAGAATTTCTGTTGCCTAAGTAGCAGAAACAGCTGTGCCACAAATTCTACCGTGTCTATAGTGGACATGTCCGAATCCGCAGGATCGCTCACACGAACACGCTGGAACTCGAAACCTTGAAATTAAGGAAATTTCTTGGTATTCACCACATCCGCCATGTGAAACCATTTATAGAATAGGTGTTTATAATAGTTCAGTTAGGTTGTAATCAATTTGTGCATAGATCTTCAGTGGATCAGCGAATTCTAGGTGATATTGTGTAGTCCGGTCTACTTTATTCATTTATAGGTTTTTTGATATCGAAGTATTTGTAATTGTCATGGTGCGACTTCTTTAGGAACTTGGTCATATGCGTACCCTGATTGTTACATCACCATATCAGTGAGTCCAACGCCTGCTTGAAAATCAAAGTCAGAATTGAATAGAAATTCGACATAAGTGATAGCTCTTCGTATTGACTGAACTGAGCCCAGGGTCCAACCAACATTTACCTTTGTGACAGATGGCCATTATGTCTTTGGACCACTCTGTTGTTTTCCATTATGAAGTTCCAATGAGTACAAGAGTGTTAATCAAGAAACGACAGCATTATGAACATCAAATTCGGCTCTATAGTTCTCGTAGTAGTGTCTTCGATTATGTCACTAGGTCTGTGAGGGTATTTCTGCCCGTTTTTCAGCGGTATCTCATGCACTGCCCAAGAGGCAAGTGTACATTGCTTTACAGTGTTTGGCGATAGCGAGATTGCGGCGTTTCCACTGCACATGTTTGTATCGGTTTTTGAGTGTGTTGTATTAGCTGCCCACACATAAGGTGTGTAGAGGCGCTGTCTGTTGGAATTGTGGGTCATCGCCAGTCATGTGACGAAGCATTTCTCCTGGTCTTTGTGTTTTGCTGGCGCCTAGAGAGCGCCGTAGGCAAAGCACACCATGAAGGATGAGCACATATAGTGTGAGTCACTGCAGTGTGGCGTACCTCGGGTTCGGAAAAGGAAGGCAGCAGAAAGAAGGGGACCATTTGTCAGGGTGAGGACTGACCTACATTGGAGAGCTAATTTACCTTTTTGAATTTCATTGAAGTGTCAATTCAACAAGAGGAAATCAGAGCCATTTTTGTAACGTGTAGAGCAACAGGTAAGTGGGAAGTAGTGAAATTTGTAAGTTTCAGATGTGTGATTGCAGCTGCGAATGTCATGAGACAAAGCACCTATGGAGACCACTCTGGTATTGGGTAACAATGCTGCAGAAAATACCAAGAACAAGAGGAGCATACGTAGCATAGTCAGAAGCTAAGAGTAGAGACAGCTTAGAGGTGAAGTTGACAGGTGTTGAGTAAAGAAAAATAAGTTAATACTAAGTGTTGTGTGGAAAGAGCATGTTGGGTGCAGAATGGATACAGTGTTGGCCATCATAGGGGAAATGCATGATGGGAAATGGTATTAACACAATTCTCACACACAGACTAGAGACACTTCAAAAAATGTGTGTGAATTCCTCAGGGACCATAACTGCTAAGGTCATCGTTCCCTAGACTTACACACTACTTAAACTAACTCAAACTACCTTACGCTAAGAGCGACACACACACCCATGCCCGAGGTAGGACTAGAACCTCCGGCGGGAGGTGCCGCGCAATTCGTGACATGATGCCTCTAACGTTATTTGTTGTTCTAGTATAAATTGAACTGTTGTGCATAGGAAAGTACGGATAACTAAAGATTCCGTTTTAGAGTTCTAAGTGAAATTTTTTGTATGATTTTGTGAATGGTTAGCTGCTTGTAGTAATCGCTTTATGTTACAGAAATTTTTGTATACTTGTTTCGCTCTGTCCAAAATTTTGCAAATTGAGCCTGAACAGACTCGAATGACAGTGGCCACTTTGGAGTGTGATTGTCGCACTATTAACGGCTCGATACGAGGCCATTTGCGTAAGCTGAGTAATGTGTCGTTAACTTCTTTTACTCTCTTGCGAGATGACTCACTTGTAATTATGTAATTCTGACCATTAACTCCTTTCTGGTTACTGCGAGCTTGAGTTTTCAGATTATCTTTAAGCATTGAAATTTGGCTTCGCGAAGCAGTCATATGTTACCGGCTTTACGCATATAAGTTATTGTGAGCTGATACTATCAGAATATGTTACTCAGTTTTAAGCCATGGGTGAAAATTTAAATTTTGTATTATTACTACTTCAGACTTTTATCAAGAATTGTAAAATCTAGAAATTTTACGTAAATACAGTTACAGTTAATAAATACTGTCTTCATAGAAACATGTTTAAGATTTAAGTGAATTTCAGGTTGTATAGATGATTCATTAGTTTTCCATGCTGTGGCCTCAAGTTCCACTCAATGTTTGGGCACATTAAATTGCATTTATTTAAATTTACTTTCTTAAAACTTAACTTACTTCAGAATAGGGTGTCAAAGTTTTACTTTGTAAAGAAAATAATTTGAATGTTAAGGTCAATGGTTTTGAATAGCGTCTTTCATCATTTTATGCAAATGTTAAGAGCTATCATCTTAACAATTTTTATAATTTCTTTACTGTGTTTTGAAACTAAGTATAATAAAATCGTTATGAAAATGAATCATTTAATTTCGGTCCAGCGCCTCACCACTACCTGCCCGCTCCCTTAACACTACAGCCGTTGCAGAGCCTTGTGCACGAGAAGCACTGACGGCGACACGTATATAATCAGTCTGTCCCAGCCTTTCATTAATTCATTACCTACATCTTCCCGCTTCCCCACCTCCTTTCCCTCCCCTCCCCCCCCCCCCCCAAGACGCACTCGCCTGCAAACATCCACCCATTACACTACATTAACAGTAACATTTAATTTATTTCTTCTTCTTAATTCCGCTTTCCTCTGTCTGTTCTGATGTACTCAGTTCCCATATAAATGAATGTGTCGAGCTCTTAAACTAGTTAATTTCCTACTTTTATATGACTTTGGCTTGCCATTCTTGAAAGCAAAACAACGCTTCACGGAAGAAGCAAGGAAGAGAAGGGACAGTTAGAGAATTCCTCGCCAAAAGAAGCATATCGGTTGCAACGCTAGGCTTCAATTTCAGAAACAATTTACTGAGAATGTAATTCAGGAGCGTAGCATTCTGTGGAAGGCATGAATGAACAGAGAGAAAACAGGAAATGATTCGGAGCGTCCGAAATATGGTGTTACAGACGGTTAGCGAAAATTGAGTGGAACGATAACAAATGGGGATGTTCTCCTTAGAATCGACGAGGAAAGGAATAGATGGAAAATAATACCCAGAAGAAAAGAGATATGACGTTATGTATATCAAGACATCAGATCATAGTTCTGTGATGTTACAAGGAGACAGAAGCAGACACTGAAATATATAGAACGAATAACTGAGGGCGTTGTGTGTAAGCACTGAGATGTACAGATCTGCATAGGATAGAAAATTATCTTGTCGCATCAAAGCAGTCAGAACACTGATGACGCTCTCCCCATCCCTGTGCAAAAATGAGAATCTGCTTTCAGTAGGGAAAGGACAGTGGACGACCATTCTCACCTGCAAACAAGCGGAATTATTTTAGAATTGGTCAAAAGAGCGTGTTGGTTACTGAAACAAACATGACAATTTTAAGTGGACATTAGGAGAGACTGAAGCTAAAACTAAACTAAACTAAACTAAACTCCGTCCGAACAGACTTTGGAAGGCGCAGCAGTACCAACCGGCCGCTGTGTGATCATCAGCCCACAGGCCTCACTGGATGCGAAGATGAAGGGGCACGTGATCAACACACCTCTCTCCCGGCCGTATGTCAATTTACGAGAGACTGAAGCAGGTTGTCATAATTTGTGATCTTCAGTTCCTTAGGTAATCTGACTCCCCGGTTGCAACGGGTTATTTAGGCAGTAAAAAGCAATTATTTATTTTAAAAAGTTGTATTAAGGACAGGAAAATTAAACAATGCTATTGATGAAGTGCTATTACATATTTAGACACTAAAATAGTAAGTGAAGTAAATACTTAAGAAAATGTAAATTAGCCTAGTCACCTTCGGCCACGCTCTCACAATGTTTACGCATATAAAAGGTTTTGTAGCCTTGGGCTGCATAATTCCTGAGCCCACTTTCGACATCCTATGCACTGGACCCTTTTTCCGTTAGTAATACTTCTATCTGGTCTCTACACTAAAGCAATGTCCATGTGCATGTTCCAGACTTTGTGAGGTTGAAAATTGAGTCTTCAAAGAACAATTGTCAACTTCAAAAGATCCCACATTTCTTCGGTTGAAGCTAGAAGCTTGTGCTAAGTTGATCTCCTCTGCTTGGGTGACTTTTTCAAAAAGTCAGCGGACAAGTCACCTCTGGTACACGAGCTATCATGTCGAGGACATTTACAAGAATTTGCCCACGAAAGGTCGTAAAAATAGCTGACGGTGGTGGATGGCCGAAATATCTTTTCATTGTCAATTTCATCTTTCTAAAGTCCGAGAACTGATTCAATGATGAGCAGCAGCTTTACGAACTGATAAACCCTCCTTTCTTACCTTTCTCGCTGCTGCAAGCATGATGTCTGAAGTAACTTCTCGTCTTTTTATGATTTTACAATACTTCTGCCGGAAAGAAGCGAAAAAAACTAGTAAAAATTCCTGCGGGTACAGATTCTAACATGTGACGTCCCCCCACCCTCCCCACAGTTTTTGTGATAACTAATCGCGAAAAGACATTTGAGACAAAAACAAGGCTGGAAAAACGGTCCTCGGTCCTGGTCTCAGTGTTGATATAGAATAACATTGTGCAGCTTTACAAAACAGAAATAATCGGCACACAAACTTCACTGGATAAAGCGTGAATAATGATTGTTAATTATATTAACTAATGAGTATTTATGGCCTTAAAAACACTAAACTCCAGTAAAACCCATAAAACTATCACGAGGGACTAGAAACTGCGTACGCAAGACTCAGAATATTGTGATTGTACTGTGGTTTGAGTTTAGTCCACTAGGAAGCAGCAGGGACCGAGAAGTGAGTGGAAGGAGGAATGGTTCGAAATCGGGTTGTGGCTGGCTCTGAGCACTGTGCGACTTAACTTCTGAGGTCATCAGTCGCCTAGAACTTAGAACTAATTATACCTAACTAACCTAAGGACATCACACACATCCATGCCCGAGGCAGGATTCGAACCTGCGACCGTAGCGGTCGCTCGGCTCCAGACTGTAGCGCCTAGAACTGCACGGCCACTCCGGCCGGCAAATCGGGTTGTGTACCAATGTTTATGAAAAGGGTTTTACACCATTGGCTCTAGTAACGGTTCGTTTAAAATTATGGCGTTACACCAATGCTTTTAGTTCCACTTGTAAGGTAAGGATTTATTTCAGGTGATGATTATGGACTGAAGAAGCGTAATTATAGTCGCGTTTTTGTGATTTCTCGCGGGAGTATTGCAGGGCAGAAAGCGGAATTTGTAATCACGTAGAGTTCCACTGTACACGAGCAATAACGATAAGGATTATTGGGTCAGGTGGCAGAAAGGCACGTTTGCTCTGATACGGCGCGGTTCCTCATTAGAGTAGATTGCTGCCACTGTATTCACCTGCCATTCTGCATTCCGCCTTACACGACTGTCGTGCCGGCTGCCGCTCTCATTAGCAGCTGTCTGCCAGCCTGAGACCGCGATAGACCGATGAACGTGGCGAACTGCGAGTGAGATCAGCAGCATCATTGTTTAAGAAACAAAGAGCGCTCTGGGTAACCAAATGGGGCACTACGTTTGACGAACGAAAGTGTCGGAAGAAAGAGTCCTAGTAAATATTGTAACTGCTGTAACAGATAGAACATATCCTCCTTTGATAACATGGGGTCCAAAGAGGCGAATATAAATTAGATCCACATCTACAGCTACATGGATACTCTGAAAATCACATTTAAGTGCCTGGCAGAGGGTTCATCGACCCACCTTCACAATTCTCTAATATTCCAATCTCGTATAGCGCGCAGAAAGAATGAACACCTATATCTTTTTGTACGAGCTCTAATTTCTCTTATTTTATCTTGGTGATCGTTCCTCCATATGTAGGTCGGTGGCAATAAAATATATTCGCATTCGGAGGACAAAGTTGGTGATTGGAATTTCGTGAGGAGATTCCGTCGCAACGAAAAACGCCTTTCTTTTAATGATGTCCAGCCCAAATCCTATATCATTTCCGTGACACTCTCTCCCATATTTCGTGATAATACAAAACGTGCTGCCGTTCTTTGAACTTTTTCGATGTACTCCGTCAGTCCTGTCTGGTAAGGATCCCACACCACGGAGCAGTATTCTTAAAGAGGACAGACAAGCGTAGTGTAGGCAGTCTCCTTTGTAGATCAGTTACATTTTCTGTGTCCTGCCAATAAAACGTAGTCTTTGGTTAGCCTTCCCCACAACATTTTCTGTGTGTTTCTTCCAATTTAATTTGTTCGTAATTGTAGTATCTTGGTATTTAGTTGAATTTACGGCTTTTAGATTAGACTGATTTATCGTGTACCCGAAGTTTAACGAGTTCTTTTAGCACTCATGTGGATGACCTCATACTTTTCGTTATTTAGAGTCAACTGCAATTTTCGTACCATTCAGATAACTTTTCTAAATCGTTTTGCAATTTGTTTTGATCTTCTGATGACTTTATTAGACGATAAACGACAGCGTCATCTGCAAACAACCTAAGACAGCTGCTGAGATTGTCTCCAAAATCGTTTATATAGATAAGGAACAACAAAGGGCCTATAACACTCCCTTGGGGAACGCCAGAAATCACTTCTGTTTTACTCAATGACTTTCCATCAATTACTACGAACTGTGACCTCTCTGGCAGGAAATCACAAATCCAGTCACATACCTGAGACGATATTCCATAAGCACGCAATTTCACTACGAGCCCCTTGTGTGGTACAGTGTCAAAAGCCTTCCGGAAATCCAGAAATACGGAATCGATCTGAAATCCCTTGTCAATACCACTCAACGCTTCATGTGAATAAAGAGCTAGTTGTGATTCACAGGAACGATGTTTTCTAAACCCATGTTCACTGTGTGTCAATAGACTGTCTTCTTCGAGGTAATTCATAATGTTCGAACACAATATATGTTCTAAAATCCTGCTGCATGTCGACGTTAACGATATCGACCTGTAATTTAGTGGATTACTCCTACTACCTTTCGTGAATATTGTTGTGACCTGTGCAACTTTCCAGTCTCTGGGTACGGATCTTTCGTCGAGCAAACGGTTGTATTTGATCGTTAATTATGAAGCTGATGCATCAGCATACTCCGAAAGGAACCTAATGGTATACAGTCGGGACCATAAGAATTGCTTTTATTAAGTGATTTAAGTTGTTTCACTACTCCGAGGATATTTACTTCTACGTTACACATGTTGGCAGCTGTTCTCGATTCGAATTTTGGAATATTTACTTCGTCTTCTTTTGTGAAGGCATTTTGGAGGGCTGTGTTTAGTAACTCTGCTTTAGTATCTCCATTGCCATCGTGCAGAGAAGGCATTGATTGTTTCTTGCCGCCAACATACTTCACATACGACCAGAATCTCTTTGGATTTTCTGCCAGGTTTCGAGACAAAGTTTCGTTGTGGAAACTGTTATAGACGTCTCGCATTGAACTCCGCGCTAAGTTTCGAACTTCTGTAAAGGATCGCCAATCTTCGGGATTTTGCGTCTGTTTAAATTTGGCATGTTTGTTTCGTTGTTTCTGCAACAGTGTTCTACCCCGTTTTGTGTACCAAGGAGGATCAGCTCTGTCGTTTGTTAATTTATTTGGTATAAACCTCTCAATTGCTGACGATACTATTTCTTTGAATTTAAGCCACATCTGGTCAACACTTATATTGTTAATTTGGAATGAGTGGAGATTGTGTCTCAGGAAGGCGTCAAGTGAATTTTTGTCTGCTTCTTGGAATAGGTATATTTTTCGCTTATTTTTCGAGTATTTGGGGATTACAGTATTCAGTCTCGCTACTGCAACCCTGTGTTTACTAATACCTATATCGGTTTTGATGCTGGTTATTAACTCAGGATTATTTGTTCCTAAGAGGTCAAGTGTGTTTTCACAACCGTTTACTATTCGCGTGGGCTCATGAACTAACTGCTCGAAATAATTTTCAGAGAATGCGTTAGCACAATTTCGGATGATATTTTATGCGTACCTCCGGAATTAAACACGTATTTTCGCCAACACATTGGGGGTAAATTAAAGGTCACCACCAACTATTATCGTATGAGTCGGGTACGCGTTTGAAATCAAACTCAGGTTTTCTTTGAACCTTTCAACAACTGCATCATCTGAACTGGGAGGTCGGTAAAAGGATCCAATTATTATTTTATTCCGGTTGCCAACAATGACCTTTGCCTATACTAACTCACAGGAAGTATCTACTTCAATTTTGCGACAAGTTACACTACTTCTGACAGCAACAAACACACACCGCCAACCGTGTTTAGCCTATCCTTTCGGAACACCATTAGGTTCTTCGCAAAAATTTCGGCTGACCTTAAATCCGGCTTTAGCCAGCTTACAGTGCCTATAATGACTACACTGTAAAGCATTACGTTAAAGAAACTGTCAAAAAATGTGGTTTTTGATATTTGAGTCTTATGTCGGCCATTGTAGGTCGAGAACCATGGATGAAATGTTAGGCAATCATACCGACAGTTCACTGGAGAGATCTGCATAACAACTGGACCTGTAGTAAAGAAATTTTCGTCGCATCATGTGCCATTACATCTGATAAACTTTTTAATGTCTTGAAAGGAGGATATAAGATGAACATCAACAAAAGCAAAACAAGGATAATGGAATGTAGTCAAATGAAATCGGGTGATGCTGAGGGAATTAGATTAGGAAATGAGACACTTAAAGTAGTAAAGGAGTTTTGCTATTTAGGGAGTAAAATAACTGATGATGGTCGAAGTAGGGAGGATATAAAATGTAGACTGGCAATGGCAAGGAAATCGTTTCTCAAGAAGAGAAACTTGTCAACATCGAGTATAGATTTAAGTGTCAGGAAGTCGTTTCTGAAAGTATTTGTATGGAGTGTAGCCATGTATGGAAGTGAAACATGGACGATAACTAGTTTGGACAAGAAGAGAATAGAAGCTTTCGAAATGTGGTGCTACAGAAGAACGCTGAAGATTAGATGGGGAGATCACGTAACTTATGAGGAGGTATTGAATAGGATTGGGGAGAAGAGAAGTTTGTGGCACAACTTGACTAGAAGAAGGGATCGGTTGGTAGGACATGTTTTGAGGCATCAAGGGATCACAAATTTAGCATTGGAGGGCAGCGTGGAGGGTAAAAATCGTAGAGGGAGACCAAGAGATGAATACATTAAGCAGATTCAGAAGGATGTAGGTTGAAGTAAGTACTGGGAGATGAAGAAGCTTGCACAGGATAGAGTAGCATGGAGAGCTGCATCAAACCAGTCTCAGGACTGACGACCACAACAACAACAAACTGTTTACTGTGGATCACGCGGAAAGGCTTGCCTCTTATGTAGAAGGCAGTCAAGAACGTACATTTTATTTCAAGCCTATAGAACAGAATGCATTATCTTCACGAAATGAAAATGATACTGTTAACTATAATTAATTTATAGAGATAAGATTCAGTTGCATTAATTATTCATTCAAGCCGCGACCGCTTTCGGGATTTTAAAATTCCGTCTTCAGGTGTATGAATCTGTAGCATAGATATGAGAAGTGGAAAGAAATATAATGCAACATATGTGTTAAAACCAAACGACCGGACTGCGGAAACATGGCGAATTACTTATTGTACCTGGTAACGCGTAACATGTGGTCAGGCCAGACTCTGCAAGAGCTCCAACCACTGCATGTTGGCGGGATTAGAAAAACGGGGATGGTCCAACAATCAAACTGACCTAAAAATGTAACGTCCGGGCAGGTGGAACGAGGGAAACAGAAACCAAGAACAAACATTGTACTCACGTTGTCCGCTGGGCAGCCGCACGGTAGGAACGCTAACCACGCTAATAAGTGGAGGACTACGCCGGAGATCTGGAAGCGCAGGCGCCAACGGTGTACAAGCAAGTACACTGACATTATCAACGAAGATGTGTAAAATCTGTACTGAGTGGTCCGATCACTTACAATATTTCATTTAAGAACGTAATAGGGTACGAACGATGTGTGATATGCCAATAGACTAAATAATTCTCAAGCTTGTGACAAATTTGTGAGATTTTTAGGCAACAACGCAATGGTACGTAGGTGGAACGAATGAACAAGGGTTAAAAACTGTAACAACAGCAATAAAAATTAATAATAATATAGACCATGCTAAGTAAATCGTCACATGTGTGATACATTATGGGGACGAGTGGCGAAAGATAAAATATATAAAAACATCACAAATCTAAAATTTGCTTGTAGTAATGTTAGCATCGAAAGAACAAACAAAAGTGATCAGTCTGGCGCCATACATTATACGAAGCAATAATGATATGGAAGGAGGCTAAGATGGGTAGCAACTGAACGAATGGGAGAAAAAAAGCCTGAACCTAACACACTAGTAAAAATATGTGCTGTAGTAGGCAACAAGGCGATGGTAGATTGGCCAAATGAGTGAAGAGGGGAAGATCCTCTAAAAGCCGTGATAAAAAGTAATGGTCAGATTAACTATACCAAGTGGGTCATCACGTATGTAGGATACGTTATAGGCTCAAGTAATGTATATGAAAACGTCTGCTCTTCTGGTTTTTACTCATATGTTGCTTTATATTTCTTCCCTCCTCTCCCCTATATGTTACAGTTTCATATAGCTGAAAATGTGATTTTAAAATCCAGAAAACCGTCGTGGTTTGAATAAATAATTGATACAACTGATGCAGATCGTTCCAAATTAATGATCAGGCTTCTCAGTTGCGGAAATCATTCGTACCAAATCTTGTACTATTAGTTATTTTACGAAATAATACACTGAAATGAAGAGTTCATGTAAAAATATTCTTCGGTGCAATGGAAAGAGTAGGTCGAAAGTATGATATGTCATTCTCTTTACATAGTTGTATTCTCTCTATCAGGAAGGTGGAATGAAGTCAAAGATGTGTTCCTGCCGCTATGGTCTACAGTCCGAAGACTGGTTTATGGTAGCTGTTCACGTGACTCTAGCCAGTGCAAGCCTTTTTATTTCCGAGTAACAACTCTTACAGTTAATACCCCTCTCCATCCTCCCCCGCCTCCCTCCTCCACATATATATACAAAATTCCCTCCACTAACAAGCTAACAAGCTGACGTTCCCTCCACGTCTCAGAATGTGTACCGTCTTTCAGTCAAATTGTGCCATAAATTTCTTTTTTTTCGTAATTCTACTCAGTGCCTCCTCATTAGTTTCTAGATATATTCATATAATCTTCAGCAGTCTTATGTATTAATCCGGCAAGACGAAGTGGCAACTCGGCTGTAGCAGGACCTGCTTTCGCAGTCCTAGTGTCGAAGGTGAGTGCGGAAAATATCTTCGCTGGCAGGCCCGACGGCTGACGGTTAGCGTTATTAAATTCCTTGACGATTAGATGGAGAAGGGATCGACCGTTCATATACGTATTTGCAGATGCTTGCTGACCGTACGCAAAAGTCTAACGGAATGCGTACAACGCGACAGTTACAAGTTTTCTACTTGCCTTTTAAACGTTGATTGTTCGGAGGAAGCGATTTTGTCTGGAATGAAGGAAATGAAGTATTGTGTTAGCCATAAAGTCTTTTACGCATATTTATTTATTTGAGGAGAATCACTTTTTATCATTATTTGACGGAAGAAGATACACAAATTCTGAAATAATTTTTGAACTGACAGAAGTAAACTAATTGGAAGCAACCTGTTATCCTTCGTAACAGGCTAGTTAGTAAATTATTATACCCACTTTCCCTCACAGACAATCACTCTCGTCCGCAAACGATTGTTAATAACAAAACATTATACGAGTTAGTACGATAATTCAAATGGTGCGGAAAGGTATTGGAAAAAAAATAAATACAATTAACTGAACAAAAATAATGATCAGTCATTCTGATAAAGATTTAAAAATAAAAATTTCAAAGCACATGAGAGTATATCTCAAATCAGCAACTTTCAACATTTTAGGAACGTACCTTAACCACCTTGCTACATGCCTACTCTGAATAATTCTAGACTTAAACGCTCTACAGCACCAAGAAAAATTCTTTTCGTGATTACTCGCAGTATCTTTATCCATTCGAAATATTTCTAGCCCTCGTAAGTGTACCAAATGTTTGATGTAAATTATGTTCAACCAGTAACGTTGCAAAGTGGTAAGAGGCGGAATGAGCATTTGAGAACTGTGGTAGGGAAAGTGAAGGGTCGGCTTCGGTTTATTGAGAGGAAAGAGTGGTGCGACCTATTCTTGAGTACTGATCGAGTGTCTCGGACCCGTACCAGGTCATTTCCTGCAGCATTCTCATTGCATTATAACGGCCACCTTCACAAGGCACAAAAGAGTCGCAGTGAATCAGGTCGGATTGAAGGAAGACCTCGAAAGCAATTCAGAGATGGACTGCTAGATTTGTTATCGGTAGGTTCGAACAACACGTCAGTGTTACGCAGATGCTTCAGGAACTCAAATGTGAATTCCTGGAGGGAAAGCGACGTCCATTCCGTGAAACACTATTGAGAAAATTTAGAGAAGCGGCGTTTGAAGCTGACTGCCGAACGATTCTACTGCCACCAACATACATTCCACGTTGAAGACCACGAAGATAAGATACGAGTGATTAGGGCTCATGCGGAGGCATATAAACAGTCGTTTTTTCCTCGCTCTATTTGCGAGTGGAACAGGGAAAAGAAAATGACAAGCAGTGGTACAGGGTACCTCTGCCACGCTGGCTTGCGGAGTATCTATGTAGCTGTAAAATTTTTCCTTGTAATGCGTGTGATCTGTCGGGGGACTAAACCGTTTTATATTGGTCTACAGATTGATGGTGATGAACCC
Organism: Schistocerca piceifrons; assembly: GCF_021461385.2. Classification (NCBI taxonomy): domain Eukaryota; kingdom Metazoa; phylum Arthropoda; class Insecta; order Orthoptera; family Acrididae; genus Schistocerca; species Schistocerca piceifrons. The sequence continues at coordinate 510,452,037 of NC_060138.1, forward strand.
AAAAAGAATGATAATGTGCAGAGTGAAGTAAAATATGTCACATTTAATGTAAGAAATAGAGTATACATGAAATTTTGTAAGAGGAAATGTAATGTAACGTTCTGAATAAAAGTATTTGTTTACAGCTAATGTCTGCGTTGGAGTTTTATTATGCCAACTGGGACCACATCCGAAATTACCCGGACGATCTACGCCTCGCCTTCCTTGTTCCCAATAATCAGCAGAGGATTGACGGACTTGCTATTACATTTTATGGTAACAAGATTAATTATTCTGCAGCTGTTATAGTGTTGGAAGAATTGTGGTATTATAATTCTGCAGCTGTTATAATGTTGGAAGAATTGTGGTATTATAAGCCTAATTTGGATGATTTAGTGCGTCAGTTTCTGGACGCTTATAGAGAATATGTATTTATGCCAATGGTATAAGGTGTGCAAACATGTACTTCGATTTTAGGCAAGGTCGTTATAGGCCATTGTGGTACATTTATTAGAACCTCAACAAAATAACCTCAAAAGTCATACCTCAGACGCACAGCTGAAGGCCATCCTAGAAAATGGCCTCACGTGTAGTGAGGTCTCCTGTTCAGGGTAGAAACAAATACAGGCTTGTTATCAAAAGACAAAACGTCATTGGCATTGTAAATGTTCTAATGAATTTTGTTTCCATTTGAGGAGGTTATTGTTACCACGTTTGTATTATTTGTTGGACATTTCAGGATGGCGTACAATCGCCGTTCCGCTGTGGGATTCAGAAGAGCAGACTATGAAAGCCTTACCGATAATCGTCAACAAGCCCAAGATTATGAACATAACAATTCTAATTCTTCGGCGGAACAACGGACAGGTGAAGACTCTTCACAATCTCAATTTGACGACGGATGGGAAGTGCCGATGTCTCGCATGCCAGCGTACCTATCTGGAACTCAAGGGGCATCCGCTTCGAATCAGAACCCTGTGGGAGCCCCATTAGAAAGTCAATCGCCGCCACCTTCTCTGACCAATATTTGATGAGGTAGCCAAATACGGGGTGACCCATTGGAAACTGCACTAATTCACGGAATAATATATGTAGAAGTAAGAACTGACACACATGCCTAAACTGATAGTGTTTTGTTGAACCCAAAAACGAATGCGAAATTGGCTAACAGATGGCGCTGGACAGCAACACGTCAGTGATGCCACAAAAGAATAGTACATAAAATAAGCTTTTGTGAGAAAGGGAATCATATCGTTCCTAGCATGCCTGATAAACGTCTGCAGAAAGATCTGAATTTTATGCAGGATGGCGCTCCACACAGTAGAGCTACGTGTGTGGAACATCTCTTGCGCGCATCGTTTGGCGAGGATCGTGTGCTGAGCCGCCCCTTGGTCATGCTTGGCCTTCCAGGTCCCCAGACCTCCCTCCATCCGTGTGGTCCTTGGTTATGGGATAACCTGAAGTCGCAAGTCTACCGTGATTGTCCGACCTCACTACATATGTTAAAAGACAACATCCAACGGCAGTGTCTCACCATACCTTCAGATATGCTGTTCACAACATTGTCCATTGACTTCAGGTATTGCTAACAAATGACGGCCGACATGCTGAAAATTTGTTATGGAGAACATTGTCTTTGCTAAAAGTCGATTATTATGCTAATTATTGCTTTCGTATCAAATCAAACGCCATCCGTTGGTCACTTCGGGCCCTTTCTTTGGTTTCATTAAAACCTCATGTCATTTCAAGCACGTGCGTCGGTTTTTACCTCCTTAGCTAATTACTGAGTTTTCAAATGTTAACGGACTTTTGGGGCACCCTGTGGATTCAGGCCTAACTTATAACGCCTAACATGCGTCTTCTAAAACTGAGCGACGTGTCAACGTGGTAATGGAACGGGCGGCTTGTGACAGTGCTCCACTTGCAAAGATACTGGAGTGTACCCCGGTACTGCTCTACTTCTCCCTCCCTGTTCCCATTCGAAAATACTTCTAACACTTAAAATTATATTAGATGTTAATAAATTATTTTTTTCATAAATCCTGTAGTACTATAACCAGTCAGAATTTTATATCCTCTCTACTTCGCATATCATCCATTGCTTTGATGCTCAAAAATACAATACACTATAAAAACACTGAAATAACTTTAAATTACTAGAAACAGTTGTATTACAATGCTAATTCTAATCGTAAACTAATGTAAATACTATATTTGAGAGTTTATCTGAAAATAATCTACAAAGGAGTAGAAATAGTTGCCTAACAAAAACTTCTTTAATTCAGACTAAAACTCCAACCCAATATCCACATGACATTTAACATGGCGCAGTGGGTTGCTGAATCCATGAATTTGTACTCTAACGTGCGTGAACACTTTGAATAGTTAAGTCGTGACCTATAAGACAAGAAGCTTTAGTTGTCACAAAACTGACTTTTCCGTAATGTCGCAAAAATTTTTTGGGCGTTGGGCTTCGTTGTTGTGGTGGTACTGTATCAAACTTAATATTATGACATATGCGCGTCAGAACCAAAAGCAGAAATGTGTTTTATGCGTAGAAAGCTGGCAACTTCTGTTCCCGCTATGCTGGGGTCTTAACTCCTCATCCCAAAGTCTCTGGTCACCGCAAATGGCTAGGCCACAACACCACTACTTTAATTCTGTTCAGGTTATCTCGTTCTTCCCCACATGGAATCATGTTACAGAAATGACAGATGAAACTGACTTGTCACAAAGCAAAATTGGTACCTTAATACCGCTGCTCAACATTAAACTGAACTCTGAACACAATGCTTTTGCTAACAGTGTTGAAACACCATTCTCAGCTTCATGGGAGAAAACGGATTCCTATTTATATGAATCAGATGAGAAATAGAAGTATCCTCCTAATTTTGAAAATGAACACACTTTGTGCTACTGAGATGTTAATGAAAGAAATTAATAATTAATGTTCCTGCAAAGACCTACTACAGAGGCATAGTTAATCAAGCAGAAGATGACAGAAGCAATAACGTCTTGTTTAGCATCAATATAGTAAAGGAACGGAGAGAAAATTTTTCTAAGTTCTTACAGTTCTAAGTTCTTACATTGCTCAGCCACAAGGAAGTGTCAGCACTAGCCGTTCACTAGGGGTAAATATTTCGACACGGTTAGCCGATTACTAAGAGTGTGACATCAACATTTCTGTGTATGAGTGCGAGCGAGTTCAGCGAAAAAGTGTGAGACGAGCGGAGACCGACCTGCCTCCATTATGCAACAAGAGCTAAGGAGGACGCAACAACACTTATCAGGGATCTGACGAAGCAGTGATGATACTGAAACAAATTGATTAATCCAATACAGCAAAACTGAAGACCGCTGACGACTCGTAATGAGCGAGACCAATTCGGTCATTTCAAATGACGTCATACGGCAAAGCTATCCTCGACACCATAAATACACCACCCCACCAGCCTAGATCAGTCGTGATGGCGTTCATGTCGTTTGCACTCGATTTTCTAATTGTTATATTGTGACATTGTTCCATTATTGGTCCTACTCTTGTTGCCTGATCCATAGACGTAGATGACTACGGAGCAGCATCCAGTACTGAAACTGCCAGTGAGTCTACCAACACTGTTCCAGTTCAGGGCATGAATTTCTCTGAAACTCCAGCATCATTTGGGTCAGACGCCATGCCGAACAGGCGTGCAAGGATCAGCAACCGATACATCTTGGCATCCCACATCGCGGTCCATCTGATGGGACAACTCGGGTTGTGACCTGAGAGGGACCAGGTAATCATCTCAGGACGGTGTATGAGCCAAATACACACACTCACTTCGCGGTTATGGCCTTATCCATAGCGGACCAGCGGACAGCAAGTGCCTTCCGAACCGGCGGGCAACCCGCAACACTTCGGGTCACCGGTTTGGGCTCTGTGCTGACGCAGAGATCTTGGGCAGCCCCGAGTCTTCCTCTGAATTCAGCAGATTCCATTTTGGCTTACGAAGTCAGCACCCACTGTGGATGACACGGTGACAAGATGTAGTCTGAGGAATAAAAGAAGTAACATTTAATCTTGTTTTATTCTGTCTGACGACGCCATAGACTTTCGTCAGCCTCCATCCACATGAAACAGTGGTTTAGAACCCGGGAGTGGGCATTCCCTACAGTCTACTGCTTGAAATTGTACTGATCATAGTTCTGTGCAGTCAGAAAGTTCACTTACTTAGGACGTCTCCATAGCAATGATATCGGCGAGATGATACCAGGCACCTCCCAGCCTCCTGTGATATCGTTCCTCGCTAAATTTCACGGAAGAAAGTCTGCGATGGCGCAGAAACAGCAATTTACAGTGAATTAGGGAGGTAACAAATATCGGTTCAAATATCTTATGCGAATGATGTTTTCCAACAAGCATGGTAGCTTAAGCAAATTCAGTTCTGAACCATAGATACAGCGTCAATATCAGTTAATGAAATGTCCTTCCAGCAAGACTTTGAAGCTACTGGTGTCGTCACATAAAATGGTGGCGATTCTTTCCTTTACATGTCTCTGCACATGATAGCCATATTTACTAGCAATACTAAGCTAATCCATAAAGCCTGGCAGTTACGAGCTGAATAACTCCGAGACTCCGTAACGGCATCAGATGCGTCGCTTACGATGGCAGCATCCAGTGCAGGAAGGTGCCATGTTATTCTTCGCCCGTCTGCAGCGGCCATCTCTTGTCTTAGCCTAGTCAAGGAAGACAAAAGAAGCCCAAAGGGGAAAAAAATCACGTAATGGCAAATTTTTGTACCGTAGTAGGACAGTGTCATGAAAAACTTACTAAAATTTTCCACCGGTAGGGTATGAGCGTGGTATAAGCAGATGATTCCTCACTCTTTCTACACCATACCATTACGAGAAGCAACTACAGGGTGTTTCACAAATTTATGCCGACTCTCCACAATGCACCTTACGAATCGCTGATGACACAACGTACAGACGTGCTTGGTGGTGTTTATTTTCCACAAAGTGAATTATCACTACATGGAATAAAGGAATGTATATGGACAGAATCTATGTAAATATCAGTACGCTGTTCCACACTCAATGAAAATCGGATGGGGCCAAGTCAGGACTGTGTGGAGGAGCATCGATGACAATAAACCCACAGTGTCGAATAGTTGCAGGTGTCAAAGCGCTTGTGTGTGGTCTTGCATTGTCTTGCTCAAGGAAAGCATACTCCACGTGCGGACGGACTCTTCGAATTCGAGACTCGAATACGGATCGCTGTTTCTCACGCACCGACATAGTTATGTTACGCACCGCACTCTACAATTCGGAACCATCTAGTGGCAACTGGTTGCAACGTCCACGAAGAGGAAAGTAGATTGACTAACGTGTATGACTGACAGAAGAATACAAAATTCGAAGGCATTTCTTTTCAGCACGCGCTTGTAAGTGTTATCGAACTTCAGTTATTTCAACGTCACTCAAACAATGCATTAGAGCAGATTACTGTTCTAGACGTGGATATGATCACTCCGATTCCATTAGTAATATTCACATCCACCTTGGAATGTATACTGTGGACGTGACGCCTTTTACTGCAGCCCGCTCTACAAGTGTCAGCTATTCCTAAATGGAAGAGATGTAGGCGGTCTCACCAGTAACACAATTAATGATGAGAGAAATGCAGTGATCATTCATTAATTCACCACCACGTGACAACAACACACTTACACAGCTTTACAATAAGCTGTCAACGACAGGCAGCAGCAAGGTTGCACATTTAATACCCAATCCCTTTCCCACCAACATTTCAAAGGTAACTGACAACATCGTACTTACAAATTACATAGTTCTCAGGACTGTACTTTGTATAAAAAGTTGCTTAACAACTGCAAATAAGCTCGCCCCTATATAAAGACGAAATTGCGGAAGTTATTTTGGAGGATATTTGCTGTACCCTGAAAAGCGAGAGGCACTCGAGATGAGGGATGTTGCCTTTCCCGAAAGAAAACTACACTTTTGTACAAGGCGAGTAAGAGTCATTTTCCCTCTAACAATGTAGCACAGTATGCGCAGTTATGTGTAGGTTCTGTCCCCTATGCGTTTAATTAGTTAGTATTATTAGTAATTCATATCTGTATTCCACGAAGTGTTAATGCACTGTGTAGCGAAAAACCAAATACCCCCTAGCATACCTGGGCACAGCATTACTAGTGATTCGTAAGGCTCGCGAAGGGTCGGTATAACTTTGTGAAACACCCTGTAGTTGCTTCTTGTGATGTTGTGGTGTAGGCAGAGAGGAGACTCACGTGCTCAGTCCTCAGTTTACAAACCTATGAATATTCTGGGATTTTTTTGTTTCCTGCATTGCATAAACTATCAGTACTACAGAAAACATCAGTAGGACATTTGTGTACAAGATTTAATTTAGATTAATTTTGTACTGGTAAACATTTTCTGCGGGAGCTGCGGTTTTCTTGTTATTCAGGAGAAATACAAAAAATTCAAGCGCCCTCTCCTTCCCACGTCCCCCCCCCTCCCCCCATCCTCCCCCAAACACACACACATGTTGTTCATGACTCTCTGTCCTACCACTGTACAAAAATGTATGACTGCACGACCTTTTCCCCCTCGGTTTTCCTTCGTCGGCTGCACTATCTCACCGACGCACAGCGGTGGGCCTCCACATCTGGCGATCTTTTGCCTGTTGCTGTCTCAGGAAGACGCACTCTCATGTCTTATCCACCACCCGAATGTCTCCATCAAGAAACGGCCTCATTTGTCTCCTATTCACCTTACTTAATTACGTTGGTAATTTAGTTCTTCGTATGGTTCAGAATAGCACAAAAATTCAGTAGTTACTGTTTTTGTCTTAAATAAAAAATCACAATCTTTTTTTTTTTTGGTCATCAGTCTACTGACTGGTTTGATGCGGCCCGCCGCGAATTCCTATCCTGTGCTAACCTCTTCATCTCAGAGTAGCACTTGCAACCTACGTCCTCAATTATTTGCTTGACGTATTCCAATCTCTGTCTTCCTCTACAGTTTTTGCCCTCTACAGCTCCCTCTAGTACCATGGAAGTCATTCCCTCATGTCTTAGCAGATGTCCTATCATCGTGTCCCTTCTCCTTATCAGTGTTTTCCACATATTCCTTTCCTCTCCGATTCTGCGTAGAACCTCCTCATTCCTTACCTTATCAGTCCACCTAATTTTCAACATTCGTCTATAGCACCACATCTCAAATGCTTCGATTCTCTTCTGTTCCGGTTTTCCCACAGTCCATGTTTCACTACCATACAATGCTGTACTCCAGACGTACATCCTCAGAAATTTCTTCCTCATATTAAGGCCGGTATTTGATATTAGTAGACTTCTCTTGGCCAGAAATGCCTTTTTTGCCATAGCGAGTCTGCTTTTGATGTCCTCCTTGCTCCGTCCGTCATTGGCTATTTTACTGCCTAGGTAGCAGAATTCCTTAACTTTATTGACTTCGTGACCATCAATCCTGATATTAAGTTTCTCGCTGTTCTCATTTCTACTACTTCTCATTACCTTTGTCTTTCTCCAGTTTACTCTCAAACCATACTGTGTACTCATTAGACTGTTCATTCCGCTCAGCAGATCATTTAATTCTTCTTCACTTTCACTCAGGATAGCAATGTCATTAGCGAATCGTATCATTGATATCTTTTCACCTTGTATTTTAATTCCACTCCTGAACCTTTCTTTTATTTCCATCATTGCTTCCTCGATGTACAGATTGAAGAGTAGGGGCGAAAGGCTACAGCCTTGTCTTACACCCTTCTTAATACGAGCACTTCGTTCTTGATCGTCCACTCTTATTATTCCCTCTTGGTTGTTGTACATATTATATATGACCCGTATCTCCCTATAGCTTACCCTTACTTTTTTCAGAATCTCGAACAGCTTGCACCATTTTATATTGTCGAACGCTTTTTCCAGGCCGACAAATCCTATGAAAGTGTCCTGATTTTTCTTTAGCCTTGCTTCCAGAATTGCCTCTCTCGTCCCTTTACTTTTCCTAAAGCCAAACTGATCGTCACCTAGCGCATTCTCAATTTTCTTTCCCATTCTTCTGTATATTATTCTTGTAAGCAGCTTCGATGCATGAGCTGTTAAGCTGATTGTGCGATAATTCTCGCACTTGTCAGCTCTTTCCGTCTTCGGAATTGTGTGGATGATGCTTTTCCGAAAGTCAGATGGTATGTCGCCAGACTCTATATATAGTCGTTTTGTTGCCACTTCCCCCAATGATTTTAGAAATTCTGATGGAATGTTATCTATCCCTTCTGCCTTATTTGACCGTAAGTCCTCCAAGGCTCTTTTAAATTCCGATTCTAATACTGGATCCCCTATCTCTTCTAAATCGATTCCTGTTTCTTCTTCTATCACATCAATCTTCACCCTCATAGAGGCTTTCAATGTATTCTTTCCACCTATCTGCTCTCTCCTCTGCATTTAACAGTGGAATTCCCGTTGCACTCTTAATGTTATCATCGTTGCTTTTAATGTCTCCAAAGGTTGTTTTGACTTTCCTGTATGCTGAGTCTGTCCTTCCGACAATCATATCTTTTTCGATGTCTTCACATTTTTCCTGCAGCCATTTCGTCTTAGCTTCCCTGCATTTCCTATTTATTTCATTCCTCAGCGACTTGTATTTCTGTCTTCCTGATTTTCCCGGAACATGTTTGTACTTCCTCCTTTCATCAATCAACTGAAGTATTTCTTCTGTTACCCATGGTTTCTTCGCTGCTACCTTCCTTGTACCTATGTTCTCCTTCCCAACTTCTGTGATGGCCCTTTTTAGAGATGTCCATTCCTCTTCAACTGTACTGCCTACTGCGCTATTCCTTATTGCTGTATCTATAGCGTTAGAGAACTTCAAACGTATCTCGTCATTCCTTAGTACTTCCGTATCCCACTTCTTTGCGTATTGATTCTTCCTGACTAATGTCTTGAACTTCAGCCTACTCTTCATCACTACTATATTGTGATCTGAGTCTATATCTGCTCCTGGGTACGCCTTACAATCCAGTATCTGATTTCGGAATCTCTGTCTGACCATGATGTAATCTAATTGAAATATTCCCGTAACTCCCAGCCTTTTCCAAGTATACCTCCCCCTCTTGTGATTCTTGAACAGGGTATTCGCTATTACTAGCTGAAACTTGTTACAGAACTCAATTAGTCTTTCTCCTCTTTCATTCCTTGTCCCAAGCCCATATTCTCCTGTAACCTTTTCTTCTACTCCTTCCCCTACAACTGCATTCCAGTCGCCCATGACTATTAGATTCTCGTCCCCCTTTACATACTGCATTACCCTTTCAATATCCTCATACATTTTCTCTATCTGTTCATCTTCAGCTTGCGACGTCGGCATGTATACCTGAACTATCGTTGTTGGTGTTGGTCTGCTGTCGATTCTGATTAGAACAACCTAGTCACTGAACTGTTCACAGTAACACACCCTCTGCCCTACCTTCCTATTCATAACGAATCCTACACCTGTTATACCATTTTCTGCTGCTGTTGATATTACCCGATACTCATCTGAGCAGAAATCCTTGTCTTCCTTCCACTTCACTTCACTGACCCCTACTATATCTAGATTGAGCCTTTGCATTTCCCTTTTCAGATTTTCTAGTTTCCCTACCATGTTCAAGCTTCTGACATTCCACGCCCCGACTCGTAGAACGTTATACTTTCGTTGATTATTCAATCTTTTTCTCATGGTAACCTCCCCCTTGGCAGTCCCCTCCCGGAGATCCGAATGGGGGACTATTCCGGAATCTTTTGCCAATGGAGAGATCATCATGACACTTCCTCAATTACGGGCCACATGTCCTGTGGATACACGTTACGTGTCTTTAATGCAGTGGTTTCCATTGCCTTCTGCATCCTCATGTCGTTGATCATTGCTGATTCTTCCGCCTTTAGGGGCAATTTCCCACCCCTAGGACAAGAGAGTGCCCTGAACCTCTATCCGCTCCTCCGCCCTCTTTGACAAGGCAGTTGGCAGAATGAGGCTGACTTCTTATGCCGGAAGTCTTCGGCCGCCAATGCTGATTATTTATCAAAATTTAGGCAGTGGCGGGGATCGAACCCGGGACCGAAGACGTTTTGATTATGAATCAAAGACGCTCCCCCTAGACCACGGGTACGTACTTCACAATGTTATTAGCAGTAAATGTAATATTAGAAGAGTTTACATGCTAACATGAAAGTTTGTGTTTGACTTTGACTCAGTAGTTTTTCGCCAATGACAAGCTTATTGTCTGCTCTTTCTGATGGTCCTCCTTCTGTGCCCTTGTTTGCTGCGTAAAAGACTCAAATGCGTCCTTCTTTGTATCCGTCAACAGTAGTGCGTCACATTTGGTAACTTTTGAGGGAACATATTAGACCAAAATATAGTAGATTCGTTGCAGTACCGTTGAGATTATTGTAGTGGTTGTTTTTGGGCTGGCAAGTTTTTGAATAGATCTTTATCCATGGATATTACTTCTTTAAAATTACGCTCTTGTACTTTTATCAGAATTATCGTAATTTATGCATATATTTAACTTGAAACAATTTTCAAAATACAAAATATTGGAAGAAGTCTTTCAGGGTGTTGTAGAAATGACATCAATTTAGCACAGTTCTTAAAGTGTTGTCCAGTGAAAGTCCCTTTATCCCCGTGGAATACTGCATAACTTCAATGAATTGAAACTTCATTTCATCGTATTTAAATCACTTATAGCTGTAATCATAAAGAGTGAAATTAAGGCGCTCTAGTGATTCCAGAGCTAGGGGTTCCCATTGCTGATCGTGGTATCTGTTTTCCCAACTACTGAATAAAAAAACTCCGACCGTCCTGTCGTCCTTAGCCGGTAGACGTCAATCGATGTGGGTGCAGAGTGGCATGTGGTCAGCACGCCGCTCTTGCGGCCGTTGTCAGTTTTCACAGCCACCACTTCTCAGTAAAGTAGCTCCTTAATTGGCCTGATAAGGGCTGAGAGCACCCCACGTGTCAATAGCGCTCGGCACGGCCATCCACACAAATGCTAGTTAAGCACGACAGCGCGTAACTTACGTGATCTGACGGGAACTGGTGTTACCACTGCGGCAGGGCCGTTGCCCAACTACTGATTACTATTTTAGATCACTGTCTGAATAGCTTTAAAGATTAGAAGACAGGGTAATGAGACTAGACCATATTTAATGATCATCACGTTTTCTGGAATTATATGTTGATTGCACAAATGTAAGTATAGTACCTTCCTTTCCAGTAAGAGAACTGTATTATTTTTTATTGCTACGCTTTTAATATATATGAAGAGTAAAAAATCCGGAAAAGTGCGAGTAGGACTAGCTCACCTGGGATTACTTATCTACACAGACAATTCATCTATAGCGAGAATTGAGAATTTCGACAATTTCTGCCTGTTACCGATATCGATACTACACTCCTGGAAATTGAAATAAGAACACCGTGAATTCATTGTCCCAGGAAGGGCAAACTTTGACACATTCCTGGGGTCAGATACATCACATGATCACACTGACAGAAGCACGGGCACATAGACACAGGCAACAGAGCATGCACAATGTCGGCACTAGTACAGTGTATATCCACCTTTCGCAGCAATGCAGGCTGCTATTCTCCCATGGAGACGATCGTAGAGATGCTGGATGTAGTCCTGTGGAATGGCTTGCCATGCCATTTCCACCTGACGCCTCAGTTGGACCAGCGTTCGTGCTGGACGTGCAGACCGCGTGAGACGACGCTTCATCCAGTCCCAAACATGCTCAATGGGGGACAGATCCGGAGATCTTGCTGGCCAGGGTAGTTGACTTACACCTTCTAGAGCACGTTGGGTGGCACGGGATACATGCGGACGTGCATTGTCCTGTTGGAACAGCAAGTTCCCTTGCCGGTCTAGGAATGGTAGAACGATGGGTTCGATGACGGTTTGGATGTACCGTGCACTATTCAGTGTCCCCTCGACGATCACCAGTGGTGTACGGCCAGTGTAGGAGATCGCTCCCCACACCATGATGCCGGGTGTTGGCCCTGTGTGCCTCGGTCGTATGCAGTCCTGATTGTGTCGCTCACCTGCACTGCGCCAAACACGCATACGACCATCATTGGCACCAAGGTAGAAGCGACTCTCATCGCTGAAGACGACACGTCTCCATTCGTCCCTCCATTCACGCCTGTCGCGACACCACTGGAGGCGGGCTGCACGATGTTGGGGCGTGAGCGGAAGACGGCCTAACGGTGTGCGGGACCGTAGCCCAGCTTCATGGAGACGGTTGCGAATGGTCCTCGCCGATACCCCAGGAGCAACAGTATCCCTAATTTGCTGGGAAGTGGCGGTGCGGTCCCCTACGGCACTGCGTAGGATCCTACGGTCTTGGCGTGCATCCGTGCGTCGCTGCGGTCCGGTCCCAGGTCGACGGGCACGTGCACCTTCCGCCGACCACTGGCGACAACATCGATGTACTGTGGAGACCTCACGCCCCACGTGTTGAGCAATTCGGCGGTACGTCCACCCGGCCTCCCGCATGCCCACTATACGCCCTCGCTCAAAGTCCGTCAACTGCACATACGGTTCACGTCCACGCTGTCGCGGCATGCTACCAGTGTTAAAGACTGCGATGGAGCTCCGTATGCCACGGCAAACTGGCTGACACTGACGGCGGCGGTGCACAAATGCTGCGCAGCTAGCGCCATTCGACGGCCAACACCGCGGTTCCTGGTGTGTCCGCTGTGCCGTGCGTGTGATCATTGCTTGTACAGCCCTCTCGCAGTGTCCGGAGCAAGTATGGTGGGTCTGACACACCGGTGTCAATGTGTTCTTTTTTCCATTTCCAGGAGTGTATTAACATATCAAAAAGTGTGACATGTATGGCCCTATCTTTTGATGGTACTGACGCAAAAGTGTTAAGTTTTTACTCTGTCAAGGCGTCATAGACCTCAGCATGTAAACAGATTTCAACCTGATACATCTGCCTGTTCCTAAAAAAAAAAGGGGGTCTTTTAACAGTCGGACAGACAGCCAGGCAACAAAGGGATCCTATGAGGGTTCCCTTTTTACAGTTTGAGGTACGGAACCCCAAAAAGCGTCTGCTTTAGCAAAGAATTCCTTTCATGCCGTGTACAGTACTGGCCATTAAAATTGCTACACCAAGAAGAAATGCAGATGACAAACGGGTATTCATTGGACAAATATATTATACTAGAACTGAAATGCGATTACATTTTCAAGCAATTTGGGTGCATAGATCCTGAGAAATCAGTGCCCAGAGCAACCACCTCTGGCCGTAATAACGGCCTAAATACGCCTGGGCATTGAGTCTAACAGAGCTTGGATGGCGTGTACAGGTACAGCTGCCCATGCAGCTCATTAAGAGTAGTGACTGGCGTATTGTGACGAGCCAGTTGCTCGGCCACCATTGACCAGACGTTTTCAATTGGTGAGAGATCTGGAGAATGTGCTGGCCAGGGCAGCAGTCGAACATTTTCTGTATCCAGAAAGGCCCGTACAGGACCTGCAACATGCGCTCGTGCATTATCCTGCTGAAATGTAGGGTTTCGCAGGAATCGAATGAAGGGTAGAGCCACGGGTCGTAACACATCTGAAATGTAACGTCCACTGTTCAAAGTGCCGCCACTACGAACAAGAGGTGACAGAGACTTGTAACCAATGGCACCCCATACCATCACGCCGGTTGATACGCCAGTATGGCGATGAGAAATACACGCTTCCAATGTGTGTTCACCGCGATGTCCCCAAATACGGATGCGACCATCATGATGCTGTAAACAGAACCTGGATTCATCCGAAAAAACGACGTTTTGCCATTCGTGTACCCAAGTTCGTCGTCGAGTGCACCTGTGATGCAGCGTCAAGGGTAACCGCACCCATGGTCTCCGAGCTGATAGTCCATGCTGCTGCAAACGTCGTCGAACTGTTCGTGCAGATGGTTGTTGTCTTGAAAACGTCCCCATCTGTTGACTCAGGGATCGCGACGTGGTTGGACGATCCGTTGCAGCCATGCGGATAAGATGCCTGTCATCTCGACTGCTAGTGATACGAGGCCGTTGGGATCCAGCACGTCGTTCCGTATTACCCTCCTAAACCCACCGATTCCATATTCTGCTAACAGTCATTGGATCTCGACCAAAGCGAGCAGCAATGTCGCGATACGATAAACCGCAATCGCGATTGTCTACAATCCGACATTTATCAAAATCGGAAACGTGATGGTAGGCATTTCTCCTCCTTACACGTGGCATCACAACAACGTTTCACCAGACAACGCCGGCCAACTGCTGTTTGTGTATGAGAAATCGGTTGGAAACTTTCCTCATGTCAGCACGTTGTAGGTGTCGCCACCGGCGCCAACCTTGTGTGAATGCTCTGAAAAGCTAATCATTTGCATTTTAATGGCTAGTAGTGTATTAATGTGCAAGACGATATTCACTTGCCTGAGTCAAAGATCGGTAGTGACCTATCTGTCTGCTATAGTAATACGTCTCTGGGTGGGAACAGTAAGGTTTGATTAAATTCTCTCGAGCTTCCAGCTGCGTCGAGTGGTTTAAAATCCACTAACTTTCGGCAGAATACTCCTGAGCCATTGCCAGGTGGTGACCGTCTTTTGGCTGCTGCTACGGTCTTTACATGGCTGCGCTGCCTGCTGCGACGTCAGTGGTGTTCGCTCCAGCGCCGTATGAGCTAATGTTTCGTTACGACCGCTTCAGCCTTCCGACAGCCGATTCCCAAGCCGTGGTTAGCTGAAGGCTATTGAGGGACTTATCACAAATTTTTATTCGATCGCTATTAGTCCGCGCAATAACAATTACTCTTCGAATGCAATAGGACGTCCGTTTCCTAGAACAATCATCACTACCTCTGATTTCTTACGGTACAGAAGGCACTACACAGCGCTGCACAGTAGTATGCACAGACTGTCCGATGTAAAACTGTCAAAACCCAAACGGTATTTTGTGTAGTCCTGGTGTTCTGAGGCCTATATCGTCTTTCTTAGGTGTCATGAGCTGTCGAATTTTTGTTAGAGCCCTGACGACCGAATCGATTTTACGCTGTAGAGTTGGCTCATCTTTCCTCTTACTGAGCGACAGAACGGCAAAACGGCAAGCTTCAGCGACTCCTCCTCGGGGTCCTTTTGCTTCCGAGTTTTCTGAAAGATACCTTGCGCAAAGCGGCGATGGTTGCAACCGTTTCTCATGAATACTTTCTATTTGTCTTGACGGATCGTGCGAGGCTTGACTGAAGCCGGCCAACAGGAAAGTCAGACGGAACAAAATTGTTTTGGGAGACGTTGTGCTCGCTCACAAATACTCTTTGCTTATCTTCCTGTTGACGTGATGACTGCACGTGCTGATTCGCCTTATACTATAGACGCTTCGTCTTGTGATTGTGAAATGAGCGCAATCACATGACATCATCCGACGTTATGATGAGATTGTTGCTGTTTTTGCGCTTTTCTGCCGCACTTATTTTTTTCTCAGAGTAGCACTTGCATCCTACGTCATCAATTATTTGTTGTATGTATTCCAGTCTATGTCTTCCTCTACCGTTTTTGCTCTCTACAGCTTCCTCTAGTAACATGGAAGTTATTCTATCATAACGGATATCCTATCATCCTGTCCCTTCTACTTGTCAGTGTTTCCATATGTTCCTTTCCTCGCAGATTCTGCGGAGAACCTTCTCATTCCTCATTCCTCATCCTAAAAGTCCATCTAATTTTCAACAATCTTCGGTAGCACCCTCATATTCTTCGATTCTCTTCTGCTCCGGTTTTCCCAGAATTCCATGTTTCACCAACATACAATCTTGTGATCGAAACATACATTCTAAGGAATTTCTTAAATTAAGAACTATGTTTGATACTAATCAGCTTCTCTTGGCCTGGAGAGTCCTTGATCCTCAATTGTGATGTTAAGTTTCTCACTGTTGTCATTTCTGCTACGTCTCATAACTTCCACCTTTCTTCGATTTACTCTCAGTATACAGGGTGTAAATTTTAAGTTGACAAACCTGCATAAGTCGAAAAATAAGTTTCACAAGAAAAAATGTGTAGAATCCAAAGTTGATTATTTTCGAGGGGCACCTGGTGGTGCTAAAATTAGCCCGCCACCCCAGCCCCTTGGGGTGGGGCGGGAGACAACTTTAAAATTTCAAATGGGAACTCCCATTTTTTATTGCAGAATCAGATTCTACATAAAAACTACGTAGATTTTGTCTTAAACATTTGTTTTGATTTTTGGTAGTTGGTGCTGTAATTCAAGAAAATCCATGTTCTCATTTTTGGTTGGAAAATGGTTACGGATAAATAAAAAATACGTATTTACTTCGTAAATTTTGATTCGCTAAATCTAAAACTCTCCCTCTCTCCTCATAGGGAGATCGTCATCTAGCAGATCCTTAATTTTCTATCCCATTGTTCTGTATATTATAGCTGTCAGCAACATGGATGCATGCGCTACTCAACTAATTGTGCAATAATTCTCGCAGTTGTCGGCTCTTGCCGCCTTCAGAATAGTGTGGCTTATGTTTTCCCGAAAGTCTTATGGTATATCGCCAGTCTCATAACTTCTACAAACCAACGTGAATAGTCGTTTTGTTGTCACTCCCACAATATTTTTAGAAACTGCGGTGGAATGTTTTTCAACACTTCTGACTTATTTGATCTTAAGTCTTCTAAAGATCTTTTGAGCTCTAATCCCAATAGTGGATCCATTATCTCTTCCATATCAACCTTCTTTATTTTCTTGTCACATCAGACAAGTCCTCCCGCTTTCAATGTTTTCTTTGCACCTCTCCTCTTCAAAAGTGGAATTCCCGTTGCACTCCTAAGTTACCGCCCTTGCTTCGAATTTCAGCGAATGTTGTTTTGAATACTCCATATGCTGAGTCAGTCCTTCCGACAATCATTTCTTTTTCGATTTATTCACATTTTTCATGCAGTCCTTTCACATTGGCTTCCCAACATTTCCTGCCTGTTTCATTCCCAAGTGACTTGTATTTCTGTATTCCTGAATTTTCCTGAACATTTTTTTATTTCTTTCTTTCGTCGATCAACTGAACTATTTCTTTTGTTACCGAAGGTTTCTTCTCATTTACCTTCGTTGTACCTATGTTTTTGTTTCCAACTTATGTGATTGCTCTTTTTTCTTTTTTTCTTTCTTTTTTTAGATATTTCCATTCCCCGTCAACTGAACTGCGTACAGAGCTATTCGTTATTGTAATACTCTCAGAAAACTTTAAATGCTATCTCTTCATTGCTTAGTATTTCTTTGCGCATTGATTATTGCTAACTAGTCTATTAAACTTCAGCCTCTCTTGATTAACACTTAATTGTGATCTGTGCCTAAATGTGCTCATATGTGTGCCTTACAATCCAATATTTGATTTCTGACTCTCTGCCTGACCATGATGTAATCTAATTGAAATCTTCCCGTATCTCCCAGCCTTTTCCAAGTATACCTCCTTCTATTGCGACTCTTGAACAGAGTATTCGTTATTACTATCTGAAATTTATTGCAGAATTCAATTAGTCTTTCTCCAGTATCATTACTACTACCAAGCCCATATTTTCCCGTAACCCTTCCTCTAGAACTGCCTTGCAATCTCGCAAGTCTACTATCTCCCTCTGCGCAGCTAAGTTCCCTTGCAAATATTCTATACACTTTCTGTATCTATTCATCTTCAGCTTGCGATGTCGTCATGTATAACTGAGCCATCGTTGTCGGTTATGGTTTGCCGTCGATTCTGATGAGAACAACCCTATCACTGAGCTGTTCACAGTAGCCCACTCTCTGCCCTACCTCCCCATTCATAACGAATCCTACTCTCTTTATTCCATATCTGCTACTATTGGTATTACCCTTTACTTATGTGACAAGAAGGCATTGGCTGCTTTACGTTTCACTTCACTGTCCCCAACTATATCTTGACTGAGCCTAAGCGTTTCCGTTTTCAGAGTTTCTAGACTCCCTATTAGGTTCAGTAGAACATTACCCTTTTCTTGGTTATTCAGTCTGTTTCTAATGGTCAGCTCACCTTTGGCAACCATCTCCTGCCTTTATATGAGGGTAATTTCTGCAGTTTTACAAATCACAGGAAATCTATATCACTAAAAGACTAACTCGAGGTATGACCACCCAATCTCAGTTGCTACTCGCCTACCTAATAGCTTGCATGCAATTATTGGCCGAATTTAAAAATTTGAAATTATGACATAGACTAGTAACTAAGAGGAATAACCGCATGTTAAAAGATTGACACAATATGAAAAGTAATACATTCACAACCTGGGTATACGTCTTGAGGCAGTGTAGCTCACGAATCATCTTTATGAAAGGAGAAAGTTTATCACATACCACATTTCCGCTGTTCATGCAGTAAAACTGTCGCATCAAGCTTGACGTTTTAATTTATTCCTTTTTACAACTGACTCTGTTTGAAACACCATTTATATACATTATCCACCTGAACTGCAGAATACATCTACAAAATTATATGGTACACGACACACAGTTAAGGCGTCATAGACACTGAGTTGCATGAAAAAATAGCTTTCGCATAAAATGGATTGCAAATTACCCAGACTATATTCATCCAGTGTTTCATAATGAAATCACTGAATGACTTCCAACAAAATTTTAACATGAGTTCAAACCTTCTATTCTAAACCTTTTCTCGCTAACGTTCTTAACATTAAATATTTAATGGTTTGTAAATAATAGATTTCAGCTATCAGTCGTCCTTTTGAAATTTTATTGGCAGATCTAGATTTCAGCTAGAAACTAGCCATTCTCAACGCACTATTATTTTTGACCAATGCATGTAATGCCTGTCGGTCGGGCCCGGCCCGGCCCGGCCCGCGACGCGACGCGAAACCATTCCTAAATTTCCTCTGTTTCAATCTGCAGTTCAAAACTAATAAATTATTGTCAGATTCCACATCTGCCCCAAGAAATGTTTTGAAGCTTAAATTCTCGTTATGTAATCTTTGCCTTACCATTATACAATTTCTCTCAAACCTTCTGATGCTTCCAGGTGTCTTCCACGGACACAGCGTTCTTCCACGATCCTTAAGTCAAATGTTAGCAATGAACAAAATATATTCTGTGCAAAATTCTACTACGTGGCTTCTTCTTTTATTACTTTCCCCAAGTGTTCTTCTTCTAGTTTCCTTTCTCCTATTTTCAAATTCTCGTCCCCTTCCACAATTAAATTTTCATCTCTCTTAAATATCTGAATAATTTCTTTTGTCACGTCATACATTCTTTCAGTGTCATCATCTGCATGTAAACTTGAACTGTTTATTTCTTACTGAATATTAGAAGCACTCCTTTATCAACTGTGTCCCGTTTTGTGTTGATAACCCTGTACTCATCTGACCAGAAGTCTTTCTTGCTAACGCATTTCACTAATCCCTGCTTTATCAAACGGCAATCTATCCATTTCTCATTCTAAATTCTCTGACCTGCCTCATAATTAGGAAATCAAACATTCTGTGCTTTGACTGTGGAATGAAGATTTGTTTCTCCTTATCAGAACATGTTGCTTAGTAACCCCTGCCCGGTAACCTGAATGAGGGACCATTTTGATTTTGTTTTATCCAAAAGGTTGCCATCAACATTAAATAACGGCTGCAGTTTTTCCTAGTATTTAGGCTTTCACAGTACCAACATAGCAATGCCTTGTTGGATAACACTGCAAGGCCAGAGCACTGCACCTGCATGTACTGAACAGGATGTTGCCCCCCGTCAGCAACTGCAGGCTAGTCCTGGCTCTCCAGAGATAGCCTTACGTTGGGGTTGCACATACGGTACCGTTATGTGTGGCGTTGAGGCACGCAGGCCAGGAGACCACTGTATGGTCCATTGTTTATGGGAGCTTATCCATTAGTCTTTTTAATACTTACTTATAACTTATGATTCGGAAATGGAACTCCAGCGAAAGGCCACACACTAAAATAAATGAAAGTGTGCACTTTAATACAATGCTATTTTCTGGTTACCAAGTTATTATTCACTAAATTGAGGATGACCCCCAGAGAGCGGTATATTATCTTCAGCAGATTTCCTCAGAACATAAAATAAAAATTCCTGAATAAAACGCCAAGGTCCAAATGCCCTGTTCGAACAAAAACAGCTCTAAATAGTGTTATATAAGTGTCTCACTTTGGCTGTGATGTAACATTAATAATGATATGGAACACGAACAAATATCTAGCCGAATGTGGAACACTGTTAATACGAATGAGGAGAAAGACAATGTATCTGTGACTGTGCCACTTTGCAGTAAACTCAGAAACATGGGTGGCGGATGAAAAGCCACTCTAGTGAAATATTTCGGAAACGAGGTCCCTAAGGTAGGACGTAACTGGATAGATTTAAGAACGACGATACGTAAAGAGAACTGAATATTTTTGAAATAATAGACGGAATCAGGCAAATAAAGAATGCGGACAGGTTGCCTGAAATCTTACGGAAATCGTCACCTTAGTGTGTGCGAGTAATGAGTGGATGGACAAATAGCTATGAGGTGCATTACGTATGTAGATTGTGGACAGTTGGGAATGTGGGTCTCACGGGAAGCGTGGAAGGTCCCTGCAGACGCGCAATTCATCTATGTCCTCGGTGCCTCAGATGGAAAGAGCGTCTGCCATGTAAGCAGGAGATCGCGGGTTCGAGTCCCGGTGGGGGCACACATTTTCAGCTGTCCCCATCGAGGTATATCAACAACACCTGTCGGCAGCCGAGGGTTTCAATTAATTATCATTTAAATAAAGAAAGACTGCTCTAACATCTGAGTAGCAGATAAAAAGAAAGAATATCAAAAGAAGATTTGCTGTAGAGAACGAGTGCAAGAAGAGACTTTGAAGGCCAGGAAAGAGGTAACAACTGTCTCTGTAACCGAAGGAGACGAATCTCCTACTGATTGGAAGAAGAAAGAGAATAATCGTGGTGAAAAAATCGTGATCCTTTCCAGGGAAATATTTCGTCCATGTTTGTCGAGAGTTGTGACACATTAAATAATACACAAATAACACTGATTTCATGTTTCACTCACTCTGAAATCAAGTTTGCGTTTTTCTGGTCAGCTCAAATCGTGGACAAGAGTTTGTGGCATTTGTCTGTTTGACAGACAGGGATGACACGGCACATAAAATTCTTGGTTACCAGTTAAAGCAATGACGGGGAAAGGAACCAACTTCTTCTCCAGAAAAAAGTAAACCACCGAACGCCGGCAGTGATTCACAAATTGCCAGACGGGGATTTTAAACCACTCCTCGACAATGATATTCTGGTAACTTAACCACAGTTCCATATTGCTTCATAGTGGTGGAAAACGGAATTTGCGATAGGAGTGTCTTCGTACACATGGTAATTTTCTTTACGGAGCTTGGAGGTACAGAAAGGCTAGGACTATGAATCAAAAACTTTCAGTTTTCTTCCCAGTCAACACAATCCTCAAAGCTTCCAACTACCAGAAGCTCCTAGTATAGAAGCTCTTCATAACGCTTCCTACACATTTTGCACTTTTAACACTCCAGGGATTAAAGAACACGGCTTAGGGGATGAGGAGTGGGGATGGAGGGCTTAGCCACAGCCTAGGGATTCTTTGCAGAGTGAGTCTTTAACGTTGCAATGGACTATACGTCGTTACGAAATTTCGTGACAGATTAAAACTTCGTGTCGTTACCGTCTCACAAGACGACCGTTTTCTGTAGTAAATTGCGTAGTGAAAAAGATTTTTTGTGCAAACAATCCGTAAATTGCGGATAAGCCGTTTCTCCGCTATATTCTTCCTTTTGAGAGAGTGATTTCGGCAACGTATGCCGCAGATCTCCTGAGAGATCCGGTAACTGTGGGAGGATTACATTACTGGTAAGCTGAAACTGTTAGTTGTGCCTGGCTCGCTTATTTGTTTAGTGTTTCCTTCTCTTAACATGCCTTGTTTTTCGACTGTAGTCTGCATCTCCTTTTTTACATTGTATATAGGACAATTCAGTTGCCTGTATCACTTGCTTTTATGCAACACGCAACGCCTTTAAATACCACAAAAGGTTCAAATGTGTGTGAAATCTTACGGGACTTAAGTGCTAAGGTCATTAGTCCCTAAGCTTACACACTACTTAACCTAAATAATCCTAAGGAAAATCACACACACACACACACACACACACACACACACACACACACACACACACCCATGCCCGAGCGAGGACTCGAACCTCCGCCGGGACCAGCCGCACAGTCCATGACTGCAGCGCCTGAGACCTCTAGGTTAATCCCGCGCGGCTTAAATACCACAAGCAAGATTTTCCCATTTTCTCGCTTGCTACTACTAGTTCTACAAAAAATGTGAACAGGACCTTTTGTAGGAAAGGTCGTGCGGTTATAGGCGCTACAGTCTGGAACCGAGCGACTGCTACGGTCGCAGGTTCGAATCCTGCCTCGGGCATGGATGTGTGTGATGTCCTTAGGTTAGTTAGGTTTAATTAGTTCTAAGTTCTAGGCGACTGATGACCTCAGAAATTAAGTCGCATAGTGCTCAGAGCCATTTGAACCATTTTTTTTTTTTTTTTGTAGGAAATTTAATGTAGTTCAATTTTGTACTGAGTCGCGTTCTCGCAAAGAGCCGTAGTTTTCGGATTATTCGAGGAAAACGTATGAAAGAGACCTCCAAATGTGTGTGAAATCTGATGGGACTTAACTGCTAAGATCATCAGTTCCTAAGCTTACACACTACTTAACCTAAATTATCCTAAGGACAAACACACACACCCATGCCCGAGGGAGGACTCGGACCTCCGCCGGGACCAACCGCACAGCCCATGACTAAAGTGACTTTCAAACGCGGTTTTCTTGAATACCTCGAAAACTGTGGCCTCCATCGGAAACATATGCCAGAACAAAATTTAACTACACTAAATTTCCTACAAATAGATCCTATTCATTTCTTCTGTAGGACTAATAGTTGCTTGTAGCGAGTGAGAGAATATGAATATCACGCACATGGTTTCTGATGGCATTGCGGGATGCATAAAACCCCGTGGTAGGTGCAGCTGGATCACTTTGCATGTCATAACCTGAAGTGAACTACAGCCTGTAACAAAGTTTGAATCAATTTTGTCATATGATGACATGATGTAGACCGTGGCTGTTGTTTGAAGACAAATGTTGATGGTGTTAGGACAGCAACCAGTCACAAATTTACTTTCAGTTCCTTTATTCAAAGGGTACCGTTACCAGTTTCGAATCGTTGTGATTCATCCTCAGACGGTTTACACGCTTTCTTTATGACATGTGGTGTGTTTTTTACAGATTAATTCTCCTAAAATATAAATAATACATAATTATAAACACGCTACACACAGATGGTTCCGTTACAGATTTTCGTTGCATGTGACTTACGTGAAACGTCGGTTTGGAGTGTTTGTTTCCATAACATTCGTCCAACAGATGTAAATGCATTCCCACTGCATTCTTATTGTTGCACATGTAAACTGTTCTCACTGAACACTT
Source organism: Schistocerca piceifrons (assembly GCF_021461385.2). Taxonomy (NCBI): domain Eukaryota; kingdom Metazoa; phylum Arthropoda; class Insecta; order Orthoptera; family Acrididae; genus Schistocerca; species Schistocerca piceifrons. The sequence continues at coordinate 510,475,572 of NC_060138.1, forward strand.
TAGATTTGTCATTGAGAAGATTTCTATCACGCGCCACATGTTTTGATACATACGAAGAGCTTACAAACACTTGAGTATCACAGATGCTATGATATATCGTAACTTTTGACGATGATGTACTATGTTTGGAAAGGATCGTATATTCATTTACGCAACTGTAATATATATATATATATATATATATATATATATATATATATATATATATATATTCAAATAGCAAACTTATTTAAAAAGAAGAAAAGTATCACAATCATCTTTTCCACAAATAATAAATTACAACAAAAAGTAATCCATGATGTAAATACCTCCAAGAGTCCCTACCGTAAATCAGGAATATACGAACTCAAATGTGATACATGTCCAACATTCTACATTGGACAGCCAGGCAGAAGTTTCGAAATTAGATACAAAGAACATATTGATGCTTTAAGACTTGGTAACTTGAACAAATCAGCATCTGCAGCCCATCTTGCTGAAGAAAATCATTCAGTGGGAAACATTGAGGACAACTTAAAGATTTTGCATCTAGCAGAAAAAGGAACCACTATGAATATATTAGAAGAATTAGAAATACACACACACACAAAAACAGCACCCCAGACTATATCCTTAACGAAGAAACAGAGTTAGCTAACACCCCTTTCCTGAAAAATTTCCAAAAATTACTTTCCAGCCTCCAAAGCAAATAATATTAGTAAACCTATCTGCAGATAAAGTAGCAAATTTATATGTTGCTATAATTCTCATGATGCTAAATGTAATTAAATAATATACTATTTTACCTATACAGTTATATATATATATATATATATATATATATATATATATATATTTTAAATAAAAAACTTTATAATTAATTTAACAATATCAACTCAAAAATTCAGTGTCTCTGTACTAGTGTAAAAGGCATTACAGTTGCGTAAATGAATATATGATTATTTCCAAACATAGTACATCATCGTCAAAAGTTACGATATATTACAGCATCTGTGATACTCATTGTTTGTAAGCTCTTCGTATGTATCAAAACATGTGGCGCGTGGTAGAAATCTTCTCAGTGACAAATCTAAAGTGTTCAGTGAGAACAATTTACATGTGCAACAATAAGAATGCAGTGGGAATGCATTTACATCTGTTGGACGAATGTTATGGAAACAAACACTCCAAACCGACGTTTCACGTAAGTCACATGCAACGAAAATCTGTAACGGAACCATCTGTGTGTGGCGTGTTTCTAATTAAGTATTATTTACATTTTAGGACAATTAATCCGTAAAAAACACACCACATGTCATAAAGAAAGCGTGTAAATCGTCTGAGGATGAATCACAACGATTCGAAACTGGAAACGGTAGCCTTTGAATAAAGGAACTGAAACTAAATTTGTGGCTGGTTGCTGTCCTAACACCATCAAAGTTTAAATCAGTTTGAAAGTTCAATAGCACCGTAATTCATCCGCAAAGAAAAAACTTCGTTTGTTTTCCTTGTATTGTTGGACCTAAGTATAGATGACACTGAAAATTCCCAAAAGTTACGATTACATTGTAACGTTTGCCGTACAGACTGAGAAGCCCTGCGTGAATATTGTGTTTGAGTGACACGTATTACTGATTACGCCTACAGTGGCCTTCAGCCAGCAGGGAACAATCGCTGCTCTTACTGCTGCGAGCCAGCGCCAGGGGCGTGTGTTCTGTGCCGCCACCCCTCCGGCTGCCGTCACCCTTATCGTGTACTCGGGCTGACGTGACGCCACGAGGCCCTCCATATTCCACGCCTCTGCTTTTTCATCCACCGCTGCGTGCACTGTCGTGATGGCGCCCAGCTCAGCGAGCGCTATTTTCGGAGCTGCTGGCATAAACTTGAGCCACCGTAATGTCCTTTCGAAATGCTGGGAAAAAAGTGAAAAAAGGAGAAGGAGATGAAGAGCAAAAGAACACAGACCCGTGTTATATTATTTAACTGTCGCCAGGAGAGAACAAAAATATGAAGAAATGTGACTAAGAGATCTACACTGTGAGCGACGTGTGAGTGCTATTCTGTCATTCTGCGCAACGGATTAATCTGAGATGTACCCTTTACCCTGTGGCTACTGCAAGATGCAATTTCCACCCCTACACTGCTACAGAAGTCAGACAGACGCTCCTAACGTTCTAAAGAGAAATGCCTGAAAAACTTTCAGCAATAAATATCTTCTGGAGTCATCCGCTGAAAGGAAATGACACAAAAGTTCACAAAATTTCTTATGCAACTAGTGGGATACTTGAGTACTGGAGTAGTGCTAGTTAGTGTAACAAAAACATTACAACGAAAATTATTATTTTTTTTGGAAAAATTCTGAGAAATCACAATGGAACTTTTAGTTATGAAGTGAACAAGTTATCTCTGGGTTCTTTTCGGAATGTGAAGCTACCTCTTAAGGATAGGATTCGCTAATGAAATTTCTATACAAAGTTTAAGATTCAGTAGTTAAAACTTCCGGGTTAAGAGGCCGTGGTCCAATAGTAGAAATACTTCTCCCTGACGTTTCGTTGTCAGCTGCGGGCAACATCATCTGAGGTGAGTCTACGACTGGCTGCTAGGCCGTGGAGGTCCTGTTTATATAAAAAGCGTGTAGAGGGCGCCCCCACTATTGAAGACGCCAGCCGTGAAAGCCTACACGCTATGAAAGTTTAAGATTGTTACTGACTTGGCAGAATGGCTGAGAGCCGCACCTACTCAACTTGAATAATTATCCGTTAGAATGTTGCTAGGTACGGTCGAGGCTGTCGCGTGTGAAATGCAGTGAAGTGTACTGTTGTGGAGGAAATACGGGGCTGTAGCGCACAATACCGTAAGCTGCGATGATTGCTGTCTGCGCCGCTCGCTGCTGACAAATAAGATAACTCTCGTTCTATCTGGATTGACCTTCGCCAATCAAACTCTCCCTATGCCTTGATGAAGTCAAGGACTCCTATTCGGCCCTAGTCTAACTATTGGCATGGTACATCGGTCAGATAACCACTGCGATGCCTCTAAAAAATTCGCTCACAGGCGTTTAACTATAACTCTGTCCGTTCACACCGCACAATAAGTGTGGCGGCCAACACATTGAACAACACTTAATTGAAAGGACTCAATATAGAGTCGCACTCCAATTTGCTCTCGACAGAGGTGCTCTCCCAGTGAAGTACTGAGGAGAGATTTGTTCCTCGCTCTTTGAGTACACGTACGAGCGCACACGCTCTCGTTACGTGTTCTCGCTCCAAGAGCGACAACGGAACGGCTCCTCTCCACACCAGGCGTGAAGGGGTATATCTTTCAGTCTCTTCCATTACTCCTTCAGCTCAAGGCGTCAGGAATATCGTCTGCCAATCAGCATTGCTCTTCTAAAATGGGAGAATGACGTTTCGTTTAAGGCGACCAGTCCGGAAATCTGTAGCATCGGCGTTTGGCGTTTGCTGTCTCCTTGTGAAAACCTCTCAAGCTGCGTGCTATGTTTGTAAAGAATGCGTAGGCTGGGCGCTCCCACACAATGTAGCGGAATTTGCTTTTTTGCCAAACACGGGGTCATTCTCCCTTTCACTCGTGCAAACGCTGTCTGCTCAACGGGCGGTCGCCGGCTGATGTAGATAGGTTGACTCGTCCTCTGAAGGGACCGGCCTCCTGGTTTGCCTCTCCCAAACTAAAAGCTTTTGTGACCGTCGTGTCTTGAATGTGTGTGTGTGTGTATGCCAGCCTCGAGTATTTCAACCACGGTGCACACTTGCGATTTACTTGTTATTTGCATATCGTTTACATGAATTCATACAACATTGACTTTATCTTATCGAGTTTGGGTTCGAATGAAGCGTCTTGATGTGTGGAATTGATTGTGAGGGCGGATTATGTAAGCAATGATGGTCAGGAGACCACGACGTCTTACAACACTAAGGTGACGAAAGCCACAGAACACCTCCCAATATCGAGTCCAGCGTAGTGCAGCAACTGGACGTGGCATGGACTCAACGAGTTGTTGGAAGTCCTCTGCAGAAATATTAAGCCACGCTGGCTCTATAGCCATCCATAACTGCGCAAGTGTTGCCTGTTCAGGATTTTGTCCACGAACTGACTTCTCCATTATGCCCAATAAATAATCTATGGGATTCATGTCAGGCGACCTTGTCCAGAATATTCTTCGAACCAATAGCAAATAACTGTGGCTCAGTGACATGGCGCATTGTCTTCCATAAAAATGCCATCGTAGTTTGGGAACATGAAGTCCAAGAATGGCTGCAAATGTCTCCAAATACCCGAACGTAACCGAGAACCCAGCCCTTTCAATGCAACCACAGCCCACACCATTAGGCAGCCACCACAGTTGCACAGTGACAGAACTTGAGTCCATGGCTTCGAGGGATCTGCACCACAATCTATCGCTACCATCAGTTCTTCCAACTGACATCGATACTCATCTGACCAGGACACGGTTTTCCAGTCATCTAGGGTTCAATAAATTTCAGCCAGTAATAGCGAAACCTCTGTTCAAGAATCACAAGAGGATGAGACACACCTAGAAGAGACTGGGAGGTATGGGCGGATTTCAGTTAGATTACGTCATGATCACGCAGAGATTGCGAAATCAAATATTGAATTGGAAGGCGTACCCACGAACAGATATAGACACGGACCACAATTAAGTGATGATGAACAGAAGGCTGAAGTTAATGGGGGTAGGACGTTAAACGGGCCGTCTTGGAGGAGGAGAGACACCACAAGACTTTTTAATTCACACTGTCTAGACTTTTACGAGTAAATTCATAAAACTTTGTCAGCATGACCACTCATAGCAGTGGAAGTTCAAAAACATAACAAAATTAATTTTGTTTTACATGTGAAAGTTCATCATTTTTTTCACTTACAATTGGCTGCGTTTGTTGCTGTAGGTACACGTTTCTTCATAAGTAAGAGAGATTCTTCGATGAATTTTGCACAGCTTACAATCCATACTTACAGGTGTATGAAATCCTAGAAATTATTTAATTTATGAAAAAATGAAAGTGCTGTTACATTTTAAACTTCATGTTTAGAAAAACTCAAATTTTGTAGTTAATTATCTCAATTTTTACCACAGTTTTCAATAGATTTGGAAAATTCTATAGTTTCATACACCTGTAAGTATGGTTTGTATGCTGTGCAAAATTCATCGACGAATCTCCCTTACTTATGAAGAAAAGTGTACCTATAGCAACAAAAGCAGCCAATGGTAAGTGAAAAAAGGTCAAATTTCAAATGCAAAAAAAAAATCTTATATTTATGAACTTCCACTGCTATGAGTGTAAATCCTGAATCCTTTCTGGTCATTTTGACAAAGTTTTATGAATTTATTTGTAAAAGTATAGACAGTGGAAATTAAAATGTCCTCTGGTGCCTCTCCTACACCAAGTCATCCCGTTTGACGTCCTACCACCCTTAAAGAGACTAGTCACGAAAAATTAATGTACGGAGGAATGGGGTACGAAATATAATGGAATGAAGAGATTCGCTTGGTGTTCTCTGAAGCTACAGATATTGCGATTAGGAACAACTCAGTGGGCAGTTCAGTTGAAGAGGAATCACAAAAGCTATAAAGAAAACCGTATGTGCAAGAAAACGAACAGCGAAGAAACCGTGGGTAACGGAAGAAATAGTTCAGTTGATCGCCGAAAGAAGGTAGTACAAAAATGTTCAATGAAATTCAGGAATACGGAAGTAAAACTCTTTTGGGAATGAGGTTAATAGGTACTGCTGGAAAGCTAAAGATAAAAGGCTCCATGAAAAATGTGAATAAATCGGAAAAGGAATGATTGTCGGAAGGACTGACTCTGCATGTGGAACAGTCAAAACGAACTTCATTGAAATTGAAAGCAAGGGCGGTAACATTAAGACTGCAACGGGAATTTCACTATTAAATGCAGAAGATAAAGTGGATAGGTGGGAACAGTACAATGAAGGTGCCTATGAGAGGGAGAACTTGTCTGTTGATGTGATAAAAGAAGAAATAGGATGAATTTCTTTTATTTCCGCCACTGATCACGAAAGTCTTGGTCTTTAGATTACCGGTTTCAGTCAGCAATGACCATCTCCAGATCTGCAGCAAAACATGAGAAATGGATAAACTAGTGAACAGACTACGTCTTGTTGTACGACTGTGTCATAATCTTGTTCAGTCTATGTAAATACACAGGGTATGGGTCATGACCCGTCAGAAACGTGTCTTTCTTTTCGAGGGATTCAAAAGAATTCAGTTTCCACGTATGCTTGTACACCCAGTGCTGTAATTCCCGCGGCCCAGCCACGTTGGCATTCGGGAACCGTTCACTCCTTTAACTGTTTCATTTTTGCGACATTCTGGCCAGTAATGTCTTTTACTACATTACATCTCCGTATAGAGTGAAAAGGTCCTAGTTATCTTAATTTTGTGTCAAACTCCTTACACGACCAGGGGCGCCAATTTAAAAACAGAAGTAAATCATCTGAAGAAAACACTGATAAGAGATAGCTGTGATACAGACAATGTAGAAGGAGCTCAGAAGCGTAAGAAATTAGTAGACGAGAAGCACAAAGACAATAAAGCACTAAAGAAACTGGAATTTTTGCTATACATAAAGAGCGCGTCCGAAAGATCTTCCAATGTAAAGGACTGAAACCAATGTTTTCAATTAACCATATACAAAGGCGACATGTGGTCTGGGGGTACCGTCTTTGATTAGTAGTCAACATGTCCTCGGTCCCAGGATCGCATCCCCCACCACTTAAGTTATGAATAAAAATCATCAGGAATGGTGGCACCCTCACTCAGCCAACCGCCTTGTCAAAGACTGCGGAAGAGCGGACAGTGGTTCAGGGCACTCTCTTACCATAGGGATGGGAAACTGCCTCTAAAGGCAGAAGGATCAGCAATGATCAACGGCATGAGGATGCAGAAGGCAATGGATACCACTGCATTAGAGACAAAGTGTATCTACAGGACATATGGCCTGTAACTGAATAGTGTCATGATGATCCCTCCATCGACAAAAGATTCCGGCATAGTCCCTCTTTCGGTCTCTGGGAGCAGACTGCCGAGGGGAAGGTGATCACGAGAAAAAGATTGAATAACCAACGAAAGGATAACTTTCTACGACTAGGGGCGTGGAATGTTAGAAGTTTGAACGAGGTAGGGAAGCTGAAAAAACTGAAACGGTAAAACGTAAGTTTCAATATAGATATAGTGGGCGTCAGTGACGAGAAAATGGAAAGAAGATAAGGGTCCCTGTCACATGAGACACAGTTGTATCAACAGCAGCAGGAAATGGTATAAAAGGAATACATTAGGAAGCTAAGGCAGAGGGTGAGTTGCTGTGAACAGTTCAGTGATAGGGTTGGTGTCAGCAGAATCGACAGCGAACCAACACTGACAACAATAGTTCATATGTACATGCAGACATCGCAAGTTGAAGGTGAAGAGAGAGAGAAATTATATGAGGATGTTGAATGGGTAATTCAGCACGTAAATAGAGATGAAAATCTAATAGTCATGGGGGACTGGAATGCGGTTGTAGGGGGAGGAGCAGAACATGGGCTTGGAAGTAGGAATGAGAGACGAGAAAGATTAATTGAATTCTGAAAAAAATTTCAGCAAGTAAAAGCGAATACTCTATTCATGAATGACAAGAATACATGGAAAAGGCCTGGAGGTACAGGGAGATTTCAGTTGGATTATGTCTGTCTGTGTTAGCCTGCGGAACTATTGTAGAGATTTTGAAACAGTCTTGGAACTGCCAGAACGAATATCTTGCCAGTATCGATACCGACAGCAGGCAAATATCGTTGAGATTCTCGATTCCTAGGATGGATGAAGTATATATAGTACATAAATAATTAAATTTGTACAGAATCATCAGTGCTCGAGTCCTACTCACACGGTCAATTTTTTTGGGTTCAATCCAGGACATATTACCATATGTTTTTGGGTCCAGTGTAGGATTTTCTTTAGAAATTACTTAAAAGTCTTAACATTTTACTGAAAAATTAAACTTTATTTATTCAACTGTATTCTTTACTAGACATGAAATTTTTACAGAAATGTTTTTTATTACACTATAAAAGTCACAACAAGTAAGTTCTGAATTAATTTCAACACTTGGCGGATGTTAAACAGTAGATACTGAAACTCTACCCCCTTCTGCAGACCAGATGTTAAACGTAATTGAAGAAACTCTCTCAATTGTAACAAATGTTCCAGGCAAAGTCGTCCCATATACAATCATTTTAGAACTACTGAAACGTTAAATATGTTGTTGTTGTTGTTGTGGTCTTCAGTCCTGAGACTGGTTTGATGCAGCTCTTCATGCCACTCTATCCTGTGCAAGCTTCTTCATCTCCCAGTACTTACTGCAACCTACATCCTTCAGAATCTGCTTAGTGTGTTCATCTGTTGGTCTCCCTCTACGATTTTTACCCTCCACGCTGCCCTCCAAAGCCTAATTTGTGATCCCTTGATGCCTTAGAATGTGTCCTACCAATCGGTCCCTTCATCTTGTCAAGTTGTGCCACAAACTCCTCTTCTCCCCTGTTCTATTCAATACCTCCTCATTAGTTACGTAATCTACCCATCTAATCTCCAGAATTCTTCTGTAACCACACATTTCGAAAGCTTCTGTTCCCTTCATGTCCAAACTATTTATCGTCCATGTTTCACTTCCATACATGGCTACACTCCATACAAATACTTTCAGAAACGACTTCCTGACACTTAAATCTATACTCGATGTTAGCAAATTCTTCTTCTTCAGAAACGCCCTCCTTGCCATTGCCAGTCTACATTTTATATCCTCTCTACTTCGACCATCATCAGTTATTTTGCTCCCCAAATAGCAAAACTCCTTTACTACTTTAAGTGTCTCATCTAATACCCTCAGCATCACCCGACTGAATTCGACTACATTCCATTATCCTCGTTTTGCTTTTGTTGATGTTCATCTTATATCCTCCTTTCAAGACACTGTCCATTCCATTAAACTGCTCTTCCAAGTCCTTTGCTGTTTCTGACAGAATTACAATGTCATCGGCGAACCTCAAAAGTTTTTATTTCTTCTCCATGGATTTTAATACCTAATCCAAACTTTTCTTTTGTTTCCTTTACTGCTTGCTCAATATACAGATTGAATAACATCGGGGACAGGCTACAACCCTGTCTCACTCCCTTCCCAACCACTGCTTCCCTTTCATGCCCCTCGACTATTATAATTGCCATCTGGTTTCTGTACAAATTGTAAATAGCCTTTCGCTCCCTATATTTTACCCCTGTTACCTTTAGAATTTGAAAGAGAGTATTCCAGTCAACATTCTCAAAAGCTTTCTCTAAGTACAAATGCTAGAAACGTAGGTTTGCCTTTCCTTAATCTTTCTTCTAAGATAAGGTGTAAGGTCAGTATTGCCTCACGTGTTCCAACATTTCTACGGAATCCAAACTGATCTTCCCTGATCTTTTCCATTCGTCTGTAAAGAATTCGCGTCAGTATTTTGCAGCTGTGACTTATTAAACTGATAGTTCAGTAATTTTCACATGTGCCGACACCTGCTTTCTTTGGGATTGGAATTATTATATTCTTCTTGAAGTCTGAGGCTATTTCGCCTGTCTCATACATCTTGCTCACCAGATGGTAGAGTTTTGTCGTGTGACTGGCTCTCCCAAGGCCGTCAGTAGCTCTAATGGAATGTTGTCTGCTCCCGGGGCCTTGTTTCGACTTACGCCTTTCAGTGCTCTGTCAAACTCTTCACGCAGTATCGTATCTCCCATTTCATCTTCATCTACATCCTCTTTCATTTCCATAATATTGTCCTCAAGTACATCGCCCTTGTATAGACCCTCTATATTCTCGTTCCATCTTTCTGCTTTTCCTTCTTTGCTTAGAACTGGGTTTCCATCTGAGCTCTTGATATTCATACAAGTGGCTCTCTTTGCTCCAAAGGTCTCTTTGATTTTCCTGTAGGCAGTATCTATCTTACCCCTAGTGAGATAAGCCTCTACATGTTTCAAATAACTTCCGGGAATTCAGCCAGGTAACACTTTCAGCGACCGCCGATATTTCGGCGGGAGAACACCCCGCCATTTTCAAGGCAAACTGCAACGGACAGGCGACGTACATGCAAATTTAATACCTCGGTTCTCGGACCCAAGCAGGAAAGATAACACACACACACTGAACACTAGTGCCACCCAAGATGGCCAAAGTCAGAGCTATCGATAGTGAGACTATGAATTCGCAGGTGAGGTAGCATTGAGTCTGTCCCTCTGTTTCTTGACAAGGGAGAGAGCCGGATTCCAAACAGAGTTTAAACAGAAACCTCCATCCCTGTTAACAAGGTTGCTCGCTAATTTAATCTCAACTGCCTCCCGAATCACACTGTCCCAATAGCTGGACGTGCATGCCAATATCTCGGTGTTATTATATAACAAGGAGTGACCAGTATCCAAGCAATGTTCGGCAATAGCAGATCTATTTGGCTGCTGTAATCGTGTGTGCCGTTTATGCTCAGTACATCTGTCCTCCACGGTCCTGATAGTTTGACCAATATATGCCATGCCGCAGCTACAAGGGACACGATATACACCCGCCTTACGCAGTCCAAGATCATCCTTAACGGAACTCAAAAGTGCTCTAATTTTAGATGGAGGTCGGGAAACACATTTCACATCGTATTTCCGTAAAATACGACCGATCTTATTGGACGTGTTTCCTACGTAAGGCAAGAAGGCAGTAGACTTAGGTGTTGACTCAGAATTATCATCAATCACCTGATGTACAGTTGGTCGATAGCGCAACGCACGTTCAATCTGTCTATCACTGTAACCATTTTGACGAAATGTAACTTCAAGATGGGACAGCTCAGCTGGCAAAGTCTCAGCGTCAGAAACGATATGTGCCCTGTGTACCAAGGTACGAAGTACCCCTTCACGCTGAGCCGAATGGTGACAACTATTAGCTTGTAAGTACAAGTCGGTGTGAGTACGTTTCCTGTAGACTGTAGCTGCGGCATGGCATATATTGGTCAAACTATCAGGACCGTGGAGGACAGATGTACTGAGCATAAACGGCACACACGATTACAGCAGCCAAATAGATCTGCTATTGCCGAACATTGCTTGGATACTGGTCACTCCATGTTATATAATAACACCGAGATATTGGCATGCACGTCCAGCTATTGGGACAGTGTGATTCGGGAGGCAGTTGAGATTAAATTAGCGAGCAACCTTGTTAACAGGGATGGAGGTTTCTGTTTAAACTCTGTTTGGAATCCGGCTCTCTCCCTTGTCAAGAAACAGAGGGACAGACTCAATGCTACCTCACCTGCGAATTCATAGTCTCACTATCGATAGCTCTGACTTTGGCCATCTTGGGTGGCACTAGTGTTCAGTGTGTGTGTGTTATCTTTCCTGCTTGGGTCCGAGAACCGAGGTATTAAATTTGCATGTACGTCGCCTGTCCGTTGCAGTTTGCCTTGAAAATGGCGGGGTGTTCTCCCGCCGAAATATCGGCGGTCGCTGAAAGTGTTACCTGGCTGAATTCCCGGAAGTTATTTGAAACTTGTATACGCCAGGAGAAACTCAGGTCTCACATTGTTTACCTCTACGGGGAGGAAATGTATCGGTGTTTACGTAAGTTGGATAAACTTCGTAGCTGTCGAGTTAGACTGCAATGTGCTTTGTCGTTTTTATTGAGGTGTCGTGATGAAAATCATGTCCCAACATTTGCTAAGGTTGTGCACCATATTAATTCTCCTGCCGCCAACCGAATTAAGCAACGTGCTGGCTTGGCTCTTGTTCGCGAAAGGATTCGTTTTACTCGTCGACGTTTGGATTCTGTTTCCAAAGAATTGTATCGTTTTCATTTAATGGTTGCATCTGAAGTGTCTGATTTCACTTGGGATTGGTTGGACGGTGCCTCATGGACCCAAGCTGACTGGGAGTACAACTCCGTTACTGCCCGGCATTTGGCAAAGTTTGAACGTTTTCATCGCGCGGAGTCGGATGTTATATCTCGACGTTCTGTGATAAATCTCACAGAGAAATCTTTTGACGACGCAACCTTATCCGTGCTAGGGAAAGGATTAAATTTTGCACCCACTCCGAAGAATTTGCCGGTAGTTGATTTTATTAGTTCAATTGAACAGGCAGTTTGCAAACTACCTCCTGACGCTGCAGAGGAAGTTAGGAGGGAGGCATGCCGTGTTTTGACTAGGGCTCGTCCACCCAAGAGTAATGTAACAGCAGCAGAGAGGGCTGCTTTACGCTCTCTCAAGGTTGATCCCAGTATTGTTATTTTACCTGCTGACAAGGGCAATGCCACCGTTGTTTTAAATAAACATGATTATGTACAAAAGATGCAACGTTTACTATCTGATTCAACGTATCGCAGAATCGATGCTGACCCCACGAAAAGTGTTGAGAGAAAGACCAACAGCCTCTTGAAGAAAAGTGGTTTGTCGCAGGACACAATCAAGAGGCTTAACACCTATAGTGCGGTTCCCCCTAGGTTATATGGCCTTCCAAAGGTTCATAAGGAAGGGGTTCCTTTCCGTCCTATAGTGAGTAACATCGGCGCCCCGACATATCGTGTATCCAAGCATCTTGCATCTCTGTTGAGTCCACAAGTAGGACGGTGTGAACATCATATCAGAAACTCAGCTGATTTTTTACGTCGTTTGGAGGGACTAAGGCTGAATGACTCTGATATTTTAGTGAGTTTCGATGTGGTCTCTCTCTTCACTCGTGTTCCTCTGTCTGATTCGTTGCGGTTAATTGAAGCCAGGTTTGGTGCTGATTTAACTAATCTCTTTAGGCATGTGTTGACATCCACTTACTTTTTATTTAATGACCAGTATTACGAGCAGACAGATGGAGTTGCGATGGGTAGTCCGTTGTCTCCTGTGATCGCAAATTTGTTTATGGAAGACTTCGAGGAACGTGCATTGGAGTCGGCGCCTTTAAAACCCGCCTGTTTCTATAGATACGTTGACGATACCTTCGTTGTTTGGCCTCACGGTAGGGAGAATTTGAATGTCTTTCTAGAACATCTGAACTCGATCCACCCGAACATTCGTTTTACGATGGAGGTGGAAAAGGATGGTTGCCTTCCCTTTCTCGACGTGTTGGTTAGGAGGAAGGATGATGGATCATTGGGACATGCAGTCTACAGGAAACGTACTCACACCGACTTGTACTTACAAGCTAATAGTTGTCACCATTCGGCTCAGCGTGAAGGGGTACTTCGTACCTTGGTACACAGGGCACATATCGTTTCTGACGCTGAGACTTTGCCAGCTGAGCTGTCCCATCTTGAAGTTACATTTCGTCAAAATGGTTACAGTGATAGACAGATTGAACGTGCGTTGCGCTATCGACCAACTGTACATCAGGTGATTGATGATAATTCTGAGTCAACACCTAAGTCTACTGCCTTCTTGCCTTACGTAGGAAACACGTCCAATAAGATCGGTCGTATTTTACGGAAATACGATGTGAAATGTGTTTCCCGACCTCCATCTAAAATTAGAGCACTTTTGAGTTCCGTTAAGGATGATCTTGGACTGCGTAAGGCGGGTGTATATCGTGTCCCTTGTAGCTGCGGCATGGCATATATTGGTCAAACTATCAGGACCGTGGAGGACAGATGTACTGAGCATAAACGGCACACACGATTACAGCAGCCAAATAGATCTGCTATTGCCGAACATTGCTTGGATACTGGTCACTCCTTGTTATATAATAACACCGAGATATTGGCATGCACGTCCAGCTATTGGGACAGTGTGATTCGGGAGGCAGTTGAGATTAAATTAGCGAGCAACCTTGTTAACAGGGATGGAGGTTTCTGTTTAAACTCTGTTTGGAATCCGGCTCTCTCCCTTGTCAAGAAACAGAGGGACAGACTCAATGCTACCTCACCTGCGAATTCATAGTCTCACTATCGATAGCTCTGACTTTGGCCATCTTGGGTGGCACTAGTGTTCAGTGTGTGTGTGTTATCTTTCCTGCTTGGGTCCGAGAACCGAGGTATTAAATTTGCATGTACGTCGCCTGTCCGTTGCAGTTTGCCTTGAAAATGGCGGGGTGTTCTCCCGCCGAAATATCGGCGGTCGCTGAAAGTGTTACCTGGCTGAATTCCCGGAAGTTATTTGAAACTTGTATACGCCAGGAGAAACTCAGGTCTCACAAGCCTCTACATGCTTACATTTGTCCTCTAGCCATCTTTGCTTAGCCATTTGCACTTTCTGTCGATCTCATTTTTGAGACGTTTGTATTCCTTTTTGCCTGCCTCATTGACTGCATTTTTATATTTTCTCCTTTCATCAGTTAAAATCAGTATTGCTTCTGTTACCCAAGGAATTCTACTAGCCCTCGTCTTTTTACGTATTTGATCGTCTGCTGCCTTCACTACTTCATCCCTCAGAGCTAACCATTCTTCCTCTACTGTATTTCTTTCCCCCATTGCTGTCAATTGTTCCCTTATGCTCTCCCTGAAACTCTCTACAACCTCTGGTTCAGTCAGTTTATCAAGGTCCCATCTCCTTAAATTCCCACTTTTTTGTAGTTTCTTCAGTTTCAATCTACAGTGGTCAGAGTCCACATCTGCCCCTGGAAATGTCTTACAATTTAAAACCTGGTTCCTAAATCTCTGTCTTACCATTATATAATCTATCTGATACCTTTTAGTATCTCCAGGGTTCTTCCATGTATACAAGCTTCTTTCATGATTCTTGAACCAAGTGTTAGCTATGATTAATTTATGCTCTGTGCAAAATTCTACCAGACGGCTTCCTCTTTCATTTCTTAGCCCCAATCCATGTTCACCTACTATGTTTCTTTCTCTTCCTTTTCCTACTGTCGAATTCCAGTCACCATGACTATTAAATTTTCGTCTCCCTTCACAACCTGAATAATTTCTTTTATCTCATCATACATTTAATCATTTACTTCATCATCTACAGAGCTAGTTGGCATATAAACATGTACTACTGTAGTAGGCGTGGGCTTCGTGTCTATCTTGGCCACAATAATGCGTTCACTATGCTGTTTGTAGTAGCTTACCCGCACCCCTATTTTTCTATTCATTATTAAACCTACTCCTGCATTACTGCTATTTGATTTTGTATTTATAACCCTGTATTCACGTGACCAAAAGTCTTGTTCCTCCTGCCACCGAACTTCACTAATTCCCACTATATATAACTTTAACCCATCCATTTCCCTTTTTAAATTTTCTAACCTACCTGTCCGATTAAGGGATCTGACATTCCACGCTCCGACCCGTAGAACGCCAGTTTTCTTTCTCCTGATAACGACGTCCTCCTGAGCGGTCCCCGCCCGGAGATACGAATGGGGGACTATTTTACCTCCGGAATATTTTACCCAAGAGGACGCCATCATCATTTAACCATACAGTAAAGCTGCATGCCTTCGGGAAAAAAATGTTCAAAAAAAATGTTCAAATGTGTGTGAAATCTTATGGGACTTAACTGCTAAGGTCATCAGTCCTTAAGCTTACACACTACTTAACCTAAATTAACCTAAGGACAAACACACACACCCATGCCCGAGGGAGGACTCGAACCTCCGCCGGGACCAGCCTCACAGTCCATGACTGCAGCGCCCTAGTCCGTTCGACTAATCCCGCGCGGCCCCTCGGGAGAAATTATGGCTGTAGTTTCCCCTTGCTTTCAGCCGTTCGCAGTACCAGCTCAGCAAGGCCGTTTTGGTTAGTGTTACAAGGTCAGATCAGTCAATCATCCAGACTGTTGCCCCTGCAATTACTGAAAAGGCTGCTGCCCCTCTTCAGGAATCACACGTTTGTCTGGCCTCTCAACAGATACCCCTCCGTTGTGGTTGCACCTACGGTACGGCCATCTGTATCGCTGAGGCACGCAAGCCTCCCCACCAACGGAAAGGTCCATGGTTCATGGGAGGGACGTTAAATATAGATCTTTTGAAACGCTTTAACAATTGCGTTCAACTTCTCTGCAGTAGTATCTGGTACTTTTCAGAACTTGAACCACGATCTTTGCTTTTGAATTACCTGGTTCGACAACGTACGTTCATCAAATAGGACATCAGAATTGATGGAATCTTTTATAATTTCATTAATAGCTTGTGCACTCTCTCCTAAATCACGGTATTCAGTTTCAGTTCGTCCACGTACTTCATCAAATCTCGTTCTTAGGATGACAGTGTTGCATACCTTAATTACACCAGAGAGTCACAGCCTTAAGATAATGTTTAAAACTGCGATGTCGAGCAATAGGTCTCAAATTGAAATCACTCCTCGCCAGTCAAAACTCTCAAAGCTTGTACATTTTTGCAACACTGGACATCATCATGGATATCACTAAAAAACCAGAATTGTACAAGTTAATCCAGGACGTATGGTAAGCCTAATTTCCACAGTAAGGAGAAATTATTATAATTACTATTAAAAACAGTCTTGACCACAATTTATTTAATAAGGTGACCGGTTTCGACCACTACTGTGGTCATCTTCAGACCATTGAGTAGGAACCTCTTTGTTTTGCAACGGGTACGTCCGCCTCATTTTTTTCCTTGTGTCTTTGTTGCCTTACGTGTTTACAATGAAGTTTTGGAAGGGGCTAGAAGAAGTTGGTCAGGGAGCGGGGGGGGGGGGGGGGCGGGGGCAGTAGGACGCATGGGATAAGCAACAGCGTGCTCTCTAGTGTCTCACAACGAGAGGAGAGTTGACAGTGAGCAGCTTACAATGGGCCTCATACCGGTTGCTGCCAATCGAATATAAGTAAACCTGTTATTTCCTTATAAGTTCTAAACAACAATGGTAAATTTGAAAATGTGAATTTTATTCCGTTGAAGCTACAAAGGTTATGTTAGTTGAGATAGTGGGTAAATTTTTCTCATTACTACATTCAAAGACGAACAATCCAGAATATAGATGTTTTTGTAAGTGCTACTCAACCTGTCAACCTGTCGGTGCTAGGAAGAGTTTCTGACGGCATCATCGAATCCGTGCTACGTGTTCTTGGAGTTCTGTTGAACATTATTAATTTGTTTCTTCTCTTTTTAAGTTCAGAATTTTGCTTCGAGTTTCAGAGGACATCAGGACAATAAGGAGCTTACGTTCAGCGTGTTCTTAAAACTTGGCAATTTTCCGATAAAGCTCCGGCGCTCTATTTTCAATGGAATGTGCTGGTACGGTGCGCGTTTGATAATCATTGTAAACGGCTGGTGCGGCTGCATAATTCCGTGAGATGTCACTAAGTACAGCGTACCTGAAACGGCAGCTCAGGCATCGCTTCCATGTCTACGCACTCATTTCCGCTGCATATCTTCAATCATTTACGTGTTGCGCTTTGCTATGAATGTTGTAGTTTTGTATCATTTGCATACTTGTTTCGTGGTGTTGCAGCCCTCACCAGCTACAGTTAACAAACAATGTTAAAGCCTACACACTAAGCTTTACTCTGCGTCATAGTTGGCCTCTCAGGTGGGTCTGAATAATATTGATGCGATATCTGAACGCGACACTCAGAAGAACTAGAGTAGCAGGTGAGACATGAGTGACAAACAAGTAAGCTATTTTCGAAGTACATCCTGAAAATCTTTGTTCGGAAGGGTAAACACAGTGCTCTTACTTGTAACGATGCTATTGATCTTTATTTTGCTTTGCCCTATAAATGAACGCACTTTCATTGTGATACCAGTAATTTATGTGGAATTTCACCTCAGAATTGAAATCGTACACTGCTTCCTATTTCATAAACTCTGCGCGATGCAGAACGCAAATAGGCGAACCGAGGCCACAGCACGGTATTGCTTTGCAGAAAAGAATTTTAGGAGCAACCTAAAAAATTTAAAAAATAACATTTCTGATTTAATTCTTCGTCCTTCTGCATCCGGACTGTGTATCTAAATATGTCATTATGAAACACTAGCATAAAATGTGTATAACGGGTGGTTATAATTAAACTTTCCCTATTTAACACGTTATAATTCGGAAACTAATTACCGAACGAGCACCAAACTTGGTAGCATTAATGCCAAGAACATAGAGAAGAGAAATAATGCAGAATCAGCCTAACTGAAACACTTTCAATGTGCTACTACGGTACATCATACCATTACATATCAGTACCATTACTGTTACAAAAGGGGCACAATATGGCGCCCATAAGTGTCGAGAAGAGTTTGAAAGCGCAGGATTGTATTCAGCACAGCAGGCCGAAGGATGTGCGTAGATATGCTGGCTACCTCTCTTGATGCGCTGCGCTTCAGATCAGCACATGTGTGAATGTTCCCTTGGTAAGCCATGTCCTTCAGGCAGCCCCACAACCACAAATCACGGAGAGTGAGATCAGGTGATCGTGCTGGCCAAGCGTTTGGAAACGATCGGCTGATAATTCGATCGTTTCCAAATGTGTTACGGAGTAGCAGGCAAACTTCAGGAGCTATGTGCGGTGGGGCCCCATCTTGCATGGAAACTGTTGAGTTCAATGCGTCTCTATCCTGTAGGGCGGGTATGATACGGTGGCGAGGCATATTGGGTTAACGCTGGCCTGTCCCACTTCACGTCTTTGGTCCTTGAGCGCCAACCTGTTCAAAAAAGGACGGGCCAATGATGAATATAGCCGTGAAACCACACCGTACAGTGACACGTTCACAATACAGAGGAACTTCATGCACAGTGACTGGAGGTGAAGATTCCCACACTCGGCAATCCTGTGTGTTCACCTCACCCGTCAGAGAAAAACGAACTTCCTCTGTCCGTGGGATGGTCCAGGGCCAGCCCTCGTCAACTTCAACACTTGTGAGAAAGTGGAGAGCGAGGTCAACACGTCGTTACACTTCCTGAGGTGCAAGCTGCTGTACGACATGGACATTTGAAAACGGTTCGAAGCACCTTCCGTACATTGGACCACGGGATG
Source organism: Schistocerca piceifrons (assembly GCF_021461385.2). Taxonomy (NCBI): domain Eukaryota; kingdom Metazoa; phylum Arthropoda; class Insecta; order Orthoptera; family Acrididae; genus Schistocerca; species Schistocerca piceifrons. Next base: position 510,494,505 of record NC_060138.1, read on the forward strand.
TAAAATTGCCGTGACACAGCACGTGCACTGCCTGACGATCGGGAATTGCGCGCAGCGTTGTCTGCCATAGTAACAGCTATTTCAGAATGGTTCAAAATGGCTCAAATGGCTCTGAGCACTATGGGACTTAACATCTTAGGTCATCAGTCCCCTAGAACTTAGAACTACTTAAACCTAACTAACCTAAGGACATTACACAACACCCAGCCATCACGAGGCAGAGAAAATCCCTGACCCCGCCGGGAATCGAACCCGGGAACCCGGGCGTGGGAAGCGAGAACGCTACCGCACGACCACGTCAGAATGGCTCAATTGGCTCTGAGGACTACGGGACTTAACTGCTGAGGTCATCAGTCCCCTAGAACTTAGAACTACTTAAACCTAACTAACCTAAGGACATCACACACATCCATGCACGAGGCAGGATTCGAACCTGCGACCGTAGCGGTCGCGCGGTTCCAGACTGTAGCGCCTAGAACCGCTTGGCCACTCCGGCCGGCTAACAGGTATTTCTTCAAGCACCTACGGTGCAATCGATCGTAGGCCTCTTCCCGGAGCGACGCCCAGTTCTCCAGTTGATTCGAACTTCTTCATCATGCTCCGCACATCAGATGGAGGAAAAGGACGCTTCTGTAATCCTTTCAGCTGGCAATATTCTCACAGTGCGGCTGAGCAATACTGTTGTTTTGATAATATAGCTTCACCAATAACGCACAGCTCCTTATGTCCAAGCTCGTGTTGACACGTCAAAAAGTGCACTGCGACTGGTCACGTGTGTGAGTCTATGAATCACGATGACTGATTACGGCATCTGGTGGTCATAGTTGGAACTGGGCGGTTGTGCTGTGACGCGTGGAAATCATGCAACTCATACTCTGGACAATTATGCTACCAAGTTTGGTACTCGTACGATAATTAGTTTGCTTGTTATAAGGTGTTAAATAGGGGAAGTTTAATTGTAATCACCCGGTAGTACTTTGCTGTGCTCATTCGCTAAGTGAGTATATGTTGGATTGTAAATTCAAATACTTATTTCTGGCAGTTAATACTCCATCGTAGTTCGAAATACACCTACACCTGGTATACATGCTGGAAGACAAGAGCAAACCGTTTGCAATGTGACCATGACTAGCACAGTACTATGGTGACCACACGAGAATTCGAGTAGAGGACACTTTTAGTTATTTACTTACCGTTTCCTGCTGATTTTCTGTCTATTTTCAAACATTCAACATAGATATCTCTCAAAAGTTTGCAGTCCAAGAAGCACTTATTTTTCTTTACACTATCCTGTCCTTACGTTATGCACTAAGTGTTTTTCCTGCTTAACAGCACATAACAATTGTCAGGCAACAAATAAGAAGAACTCAGATGAATCCTTGATTTTTTGAAGAATTGTTCTGGGACGTAGCTTATCTTTTATTTCAAGAAATATTTTGAGTTTATGCACACTTCCAAGTTAGGTCGTTATCTAGACTTCCCTGCGACTAGATGGCTCTCAGGTCGCCGGGGGGAGAGGGGGGGGGGGGGGAGATGAAGCCAAAAGCATACAACTTCCAACAGTGCCATGGGTAGTAACACACTTTGGTTTACAAATTTATCAGAGGTTTGTTGACAACTAGTTGCAGAATACCTGAACGCCACAAATTAATTTCACGTTCAGCAAAAGAAATTATATTACTTTAAACGCTCCCTCAGGACTATCTTTCTCTAGTGCATTGTGCTGGTTGAAACACTTCTAGAAGCAGAAAGAGTAAGCTTTGTATGAAGTAAAGGGCTTCCTTTCCTCACACAAGACTGGAATTATTTTGATGTTGTAGCTGCAACACTTGTAACAAGTTTATTAGATAGAACTAACAAATATTTGTTCCACTAGAGTGAACTTTATCGCAAAGGTACGTCACTCACGACTCACAGGAGACTGAGCAAGAGGCCATATTTGTTAAGGTGCTAGACGATTATTAAGATCGCTGATGGGTTATTCAGATTTAGGTTTCCACAAATCATGTAAGGCGAATGAGAGTATGGTGTATTTGGAGCGGCCAGAAACTACGGTGTGCACGATTTTATTTCTTTTACAGATAACACTGCAAGCTGTAAGATGTGGAGAAACTGTTTAATAGAGTCTAGGAGTAAAGTCCAAGATCCACAAAATACACTGCCTGACAATAAAAGTGCAGCACCCAGAAAGAACGAGTTAAAAGCATTTCTAATTATGCTGCAGTTATTACAAAATCGGACAGACAGTGTGAGTCCACTTACCAGTATCTCGTTGCACCGTCTTTGGCCAGGATGTGTGAACTGATTCAGATGCGAATGGTGTTATAAGGCCGCTCTACCTCTGAGGAGGCAAGCTGGCCTACAACTGATGTAAATGGTCCTAGATGTCTTATAGTTAGATAACGTAAAGAAAAATCAAGACACGTTCTTAGGATTTATCGACTTGCAAAATGTGTTCGACAAAGTAAAGTTGTAACGTAACAAATTATTGCAGGATAACATTTATTGCAGTAAGATACGCAGACGCGGAGCCGGCGGCTGAAAGGAGGCTGCAGAGTTGTGTCTTAGCGATGACTCATAGCACAGCTGTCCCTATGAGCCAGCGTGAGATCGGGCTACCATGCCATCTAGTACGAACGTATATTCATACCCCCTACCGATCTAAATAAACTACAGTAAATATTATCCAATTAGTTTCAAATTTGGTATAATATTTTTTGTTATTTACTAGAAGATCTCATCAAAATGTCAGCTTTTTATCTGTTATAGTTTCGGATATTGAAAAAATTACTTAAAAGTCATAAAACCGCCACTCAGTTTACAAAACTTTGTTAGGAATAATAACAGTTGGTCTTTTGTTATCATTTCACATCATTACCAAAATTTTCAGGATATAAAATAATTTAATGGGATTTTTTCTTTTTAAAAACTTTAATTACTTTGCATTTTGTAGTATAAAATTCATTAAAAATTAATATTTGGTTATTATGTTGTTGTGTGAATAAATGGGAATGAATGAGAGTGTGTATGTGGGCATATGTTAAAATTCAACATTATTTTCTGTTAAACTTGTCGGAATTACACCGTGGGAAAGATATATTCTACCAACGTTGCTGATGACGTATGTTGAGGTGTGTGTGCTTTTGTAAAAGAGCAGCCAGAATCTCAGTTGGAAGTGTAATCGGTTTCTAAATTAATTTCAAGATTATTTTTCATTTCGATCTTTTTTATTAAACATCACATTAATATTTGCATTTGGAATGACGTCAGTGACTTTCTGTTTAGTGATTGACTAAGGTAAGTTTTGCCGCGAGAATGATCTAGAAGGATCATTCTGATTGGTCAGTCAGACCGATCAGCCAATCAGAATTAAGTGGATCCCGCGTACTGAAAGTAGAAATGGCAGAGAGTGGGGTAGCATCGAGAGAGTCGCACGCTATCCATCAGACGTGAAAGGTCATGTTAGATGTCACGGTGCAAATTATGTATAAAATGAAGAATTGTTGAGTTCGTTGCGTTTAGGACTAGTCGTAACACGGGAGATTTCATTTACGAACAATTGGCGTAAATTTGATGTGTTTGGTCTATTGGTTGAAGAGTTATGAGTGTGTGAGATTTCGGCCTCTAGTGAAAATTCCGCGTGGCATATTCCGCATTTCATTATGGAATATTTGGCGAGCATTTCTTTTATAAAAGCCCACTGATAAGACCGAATGTGAATCTCACTTATAATAGTGGATCAGTGACTGTGCGTGTATTCAGTCGGGTCGGACTGATTTAGAATCTGGCTGCTTTTGCGTGTGAAACCTGTAGTTGTAACTGTGAATTCTGACAGAGTCGTATGTCACTAAATAAGGACTTGGTAGTCATTTCCCTCTGTTTTCTAAGCAGTAAACATAATGGTCTTGGAATTGTCGGGCGCTTATTTCAGTCAAAAATACACCATATTCCCGCCAGAAATCTTGATAAATATGAACTTGCAGGAACTGTTTTTCACTGCTAGAGTTACGCGGCGCCAGCAGGGTAGGTATTAGGTGGCGTTTTTCTTCAACGCTGCTTTTTCCCTGCCTAGTAAGTACCTACGTTTGCAGAGTGAAGGGATGTCGAGCGGAAGGTGGTCATTATAATACGAGCACTACGAGGTACAAACCGACCCCGCCCCACTGCAAAGTGGTGCAATATGTTCGAAATTCTGACAAAAATAGGGGTAAGCTATAGGGAGAGTCGGTTGGTATACAATATGTACAAGAGCCAAGAGGGAATAATAAGAGTGAACGACCAAGAACGAAGTGCTCGGATTAAAAAGGGTGTAAGACAAGAATGTAGTCTTTCGCCCCTTCTGTTTAATCAGCAATCGAAAAAGTAAGATGGAACTAAAAAAAAGATTTAGGAGTGGAACTGAAATTCAACGTGAAAGGATATAATGATACGACTCGTTGATGACATTGCTATCCTGAGTGAACGTAATGAATTACATGATAACCTGAATGGAATGCACATTCTACTGAGTACAGAAAATGGATTGGAGTAAATCGGAGAAAGACGAAAGTAATGAGAAGTAGCAGAAATGAGAAAAGCGAGAAACTTAACATCAGGACTGGTGGTCACGAAGTGGATGAAGTTAAGGTATTCTACTGCCTAGGCAGCAAAATAACCAATGATGGATGGAGCAAGGACGACATCGAAAGCAGACTAGCACTGGCAAAAACCTCATCCTTGGCCAAGAGAATTCTGCTCGTATCAAACATAGGCCTTAATTTGAGGAAGAAATTTCTGAGAATGTATGTTTGAAACACAGCATTGTATGGTAGTGGAACATGGACTGTGGGAAAATCGGCACAGAGGGGAATCGAAGTGTTTGAGATTTGGTGCTACAGACGAATGTTGAAAATTATGTGGATTGATAAGATAAGGAATGAAGATGTTCTGTGCAGAATCGGAGAAAGAAGGAGTATGTGGAAAATACTGACAAAGAGAAGGGATAGGATGATATGACATCTGTTGAGACATCAGGAAACTAGAGAGAACTGTAGAGGAAAAAAACTGCAGAGGCAGACAGAGACTGAAATACATTCATCAGATAATGGAGAACGTCAGTTGCAATTGTTACTCTGAGATGAGAGGAATTCATGGAGGGCTGCATCAAACCAGTTAGAAGATCCTGGCCGCAGGAGCGTTTGGACATAGCGCAAACAATTCATAGAAACATGTGCCATGTGTGGAGAAGCATTATCCTGTTGAAAAAGGGCACCACGATACTGTCGCTTGAGATGTAACACCTGAGGATACAGCATCTCCACGACATACCGTTGACTGTCAGAGATCGTTCGATCACTGACAGCCGTCACGTCAAATGATACCACCTGGCTCCACATCATGATGCCAGGAGTAAAACTGCCATGTCTTTCCAAAACACTAGAAGTGTGTTGGCGTAAGCTGTCGCCAGCACACCGGTCGGCAAAGACGTTTGCAAGAAGATCGATAATAGGAGTTGAATCAAGAGGGCCTGTCAGTAGAGAGTCCGCAAACAGACTCACAAGCAACACGTCACCAACGCCCTCTCGACCCCCTGCATTTAGATCGCCGCCGCGGTCCAGCACGTCAGTTAGTTCAGTCACAGGCTCAGTCAGTCACAGTCTACATCTACATCTACATTTATACTCCGCAAGCCACCCAACGGTGTGTGGTGGAGGGCACTTTACGTGCCACTGTCATTACCTCCCTTTCCTGTTCCAGTCGCGTATGGTTCGCGGGAAGAACGACTGTCTGAAAGCCTCCGTGCGCGCTCTAATCTCTCTAATTTTACATTCGTGATCTCCTTGGGAGGTATAAGTAGGGGGAAGCAATATATTCGATACCTCATCCAGAAACGCATCCTCTCGAAACCTGGCGAGCAAGCTACACTGCGATGCAGAGCACCTCTCTTGCAGAGTCTGCCACTTGAGTTTGCTAAACATCTCCGTAACGCTATCACGGTTACCAAATAACCCTGTGACGAAACGCGCCGCTCTTCTTTGGATCTTCTCTATCTCCTCCGTCAACCCGATCTGGTACGGATCCCACACTGAAGAGCAATACTCAAGTATAGGTCGAACGAGTGTTTTGTAAGCCACCTCCTTGTTGATGGACTACATTTTCTAAGGACTCTCCCAATGAATCTCAACCTGGTACCCGCCTTACCAACAATTAATTTTATATGATCATTCCACTTCAAATCGTTCCGCACGCATACTCCCAGATATTTTACAGAAGTAACTGCTACCAGTGTTTGTTCTGCTATCATATAATCATACAATAAAGGATCCTTCTTTCTATGTATTCGTAATACATTACATTTGTCTATGTTAAGGGTCAGTTGCCACACCCTGCACCAAGTGCCTATCCGCTGCAGATCTTCCTGCATTTCACTACAATTTTCTAATGCTGCAACTTCTCTGTATACTACAGCATCATCCGCGAAAAGCCACATGGAACTTCCGACACTATCTACTAGGTCATTTATATATATTGTGAAAAGCAATGGTCCCATAACACTCCCCTGTGGCGCCAGAGATTACTTTAACGTCTGTAGACGTCTCTCCATTGATAACAACATGCTGTGTTCTGTTTGCTAAAAACTCTTCAATCCAGCCACACAGCTGGTCTGATATTCCATAGGCTCTTACTTTGTTTATCAGGCGACAGTGCGGAACTGTATCGAACGCCTTCCGGAAGTCAAGAAAAATAGCATTTACCTGGGAGCCTGTATCTAATATTTTCTGGGTCTCATGAACAAATAAAGCGAGTTGGGTCTCACACGATCGCTGTTTCCGGAATCCATGTTGATTCCTACATAGTAGATTCTGGGTTTCCAGAAACGACATGATACTCGAGCAAAATACATGTTCTAAAATTCTACAACAGATCGACGTCAGAGATATAGGTCTATAGTTTTTCGCATCTGCTCGACAACCTTTCTTGAAGACTGGGACTACCTGTGCTCTTTTCCAATCATTTGGAACCTTCCGTTCCTCTAGAGACTTGCGGTACACGGCTGTTAGAAGGGGGGCAAGTTCTTTCGCGTACTCTGTGTAGAATCGAATTGGTATCCCGTCAGGTCCAGTGGACTTTCCTCTGTTGAGTGATTCCAGTTGCTTTTCTATTCCTTGGACACTTATTTCGATGTCAGCCATTTTTTCGTTTGTGCGAGGATTTAGAGAAGGAACTGCAGTGCGGTCTTCCTCTGCGAAACAGCTTTGGAAAAAGGTGTTTAGTATTTCAGCTTTACGCGTGTCATCCTCTGTTTCAATGCCATCATCATCCTGGAGTGTCTGGATATGCTGTTTCTGATTTAACATAAGACCAGAACTTCCTAGGATTTTCTGTCAAGTCGGTACATAGAATTTTACTTTCGAATTTACTGAACGCTTCACGCATAGCCCTCCTTACGCTAACTTTGACATCGTTTAGCTTCTGTTTGTCTGTGAGGTTTTGGCTGCGTTTAAACTTGGAGTGAAGCTCACTTTGCTTTCGCAGTAGTTTCCTAACTTTGTTGCTGTACCACGGTGGGTTTTTCCCGTCCCTCACAGTTTTACTCGGCACGTACCTGTCTAAAACGCATTTTACGATTGCCTTGAACTTTTTCCATAAACACTCAACATTGTCAGTGTCGGAAAAGAAATTTTCGTTTTGATCTGTTAGGTAGTCTGAAATCTGCCTTCTATTACTCTTGCTAAACAGATAAACCTTCCTCCCTTTTTTATATTCCTATTAACTTCCATATTCAGGGATGCTGCAACGGCCTTATGATCACTGATTCCCTGTTCTGCACATACAGAGTCGAAAAGTTCGGGTCTCTTTGTTATCAGTAGGTCCAAGATGTTATCTCCATGAGTCGGTTCTCAGTTCTGTGAATTTCGTAAAACGTCTCGACAACTTCAAACTGAAAGACTCAGATATCCTGGTGAGTTTTGACGTTGTTTCATTACTGAGTGTCAGCCCAGTGGCAGATAGTCAGTTGCAGTCGCAGTCATAGTCAGCTCAGTTACTAGTACAGTCACTATTCTAGTTGGCGTCTGTCAGTTCGCGTCACCGGCTACAAGAGTGTAGTGTTGATAGTGGAACTTGTACTTCACCAGTGGCGAGGCCAACATGGACTATTGCGGAAGAGCTTGTACTAAAACACATGGACTAGCTCATAGACGAATATCTGTTTGTTCTGCTTAATAAAGAACCATGTTAATACATGTGTGCAGTTGTGTTGTAGAAAGAGGATACCGGCCAGCGTCCTCTCCTTGATTCCTCTGGTACAAGACTCTGCAGTGTCAACGATGACACAAAAGGAAGAATGGGATCTCTTCTCATATAGCCGCTATACTTGCAACAAATGTCACCCAGAATAGTACATAACTGTGACTCATCTGTGAACACAATGAGACGCCATTCATCCTTCATTGTGATTCGCCGGCACATGGACAACGAGTATGACTTCTTTCAGTTTCCCATTCCGCCCAGCAACGGGATGCTGTCACTTCACAAAGCCCCACAAAACAGGCTACTGCACGATTCGAGGAGCCGATCGAAGGGGGGCTCACAGAAAGGCGCCTTTCAAACTTGTGAGGTACTGACAATGTTTTGTGGCCCAAATATGCTTCATCTCCACCTCCTTCAAGGAGATCACTCAACACCTCACGCTGTTTACGTCCCGTATATACCCTACCAGACTGTGTAACAACACTAAGCACGAACAATACTAATGATCTCACGAGGCCATCCTGTCTGCCACAGACAATTAAAACTCTAATTATTTATACACCCGCCGATGGTGTATATGTGTACGAAGCTATGTTGACAGAATTAAAGCAGAGAAAAATGAAGAAAAATTTCTTCACGTCACCGACCCCATTAAAAATAGAATGTCGAATATAAAATGCTTGGAAGAAATAAAATTAAGAGACTTGCTTACAACTGAAAGGACACTTCCTATTTGCTTATTTTTTGACTTATATGAAATCTATGAACAGAATCTACAGTACGAAGATATCTGCTGATCTTTTCCCACGTGAATTGTAATGTTCTCATCTCCTGCGGCTGCAAACATAGCTTCTTCCGTTTATTTTATTTTATTTGTAGCGGTTTCAGTTTTATTCCTTTCGTTAGGTGTCCTCTACTGTCGATTAAGCACTCAGTTGAGCAGTTTTCTCCCAGCCGTCTGATTTTCAGTTGTCTTAAAATAAATGAAAAATACAAATACAAGGGTTCTTTATCTTCTCCCGGTGCAAGATGAGTTAAGGGGGCGTAAAAATAGACGTACATTTTGTCAATGAACAGTGACGTTCAAAATATTTGGGTGTGGACTAAGCTAATTAATAACCTGTTCATGATTTTATCTCATTATGTTATTAGAAGGACGGAGAAGAGAGCGATTCGGAAAGGAAAGAAAAGATTTCTTCTGCAAGTCGCTATTATTGAAAAAAATGTTTCTGGGTTCCAGCCGCGTCCAGTGGTTTGAAATCCACGAGCTTTCGGCCCAGTTCTTCTCGGCCATTGTCAAGTAGTGGCTGCTGAGTGACTGCTGATGCCGTTCTTATACAGCCGCGCTGCCTTCAGTGGCGGCACTGGTGCTCGCTCCAGCGACATACATGGTCATGTTCTCATTGCGCGCTTGCCGCTCCCTGCTCAACTTTTCGATTGCCGGGTTCGAAGCTGTGCTTAGCTGCAGGTCGCCGCCTTTATTGAGGGCGTTGTCAGAAATATTTAACCCCATCGCTTCTTTTATAACACTATCCCAAAAATTAGTAGTCCGCGTAGTAACAGATGTCTCGGCACATGCAATACGGTGTCAGTTTTCTAAAGCATGTTCCGCCTCTGCTGATTTCTCAGGATACCGTAGGCGAAAACTTCTCTGGTGTTCCACACGGCGCTGTTCAAAAGTACGTACAGTCTGTCCGATATAGTTCTGTGCACACTCACACCGGTATTTTATGTACTCCTATCCTTCTGGGTCCAACATCGTCTTTTACAGGCCTCATTAGCTGTCGAATTTTACCGGTTGCCTAAAAACCGTACCAATTAATGCTTGTATAGAAGCCGGCTATTCTTTGCTGTCATTGAGCCACAGAACGGCAAGAACGCAAGCTTCTTCGTGCCCTCCTCGGTGGTCTTGCGCTTATGTTTCTTCTGCAAGGTGGCTTGCGAAATCTGGCGGTTGTTGTAGCCGTTTTCTTTGATGACTTTCCGTAAGTGGCTCAGCTCCTTCAAAAGGCTTTCAGCGTCTGAAACTAGTTCCGCTGGATGCACCAATGTCCTCAGAACAGAATTTTTCTGAGAAGGGTGGTGGTAGGTGGTAGCATGCAGATATCGGTCTGTATGGGTGGTTTTCCGATAAACACTGTAGCTGATACCCACTTTTCTTTCCAGTGGACGAGGACGTCTAGAAAAGGTAAGGAACCATCTGTCTCTACTTCCATCGTGAATCTGATACTATCATGGATGCTGTTGAAGAGGTTATCCCAGCTTGTCACGCCCATGAGGGCGTATATTACGCTGTCTATTAGATTAGACGGTAGTGCACTGAACTTACACGCTTTTTCAGACTTATGGGTAACCAAGCTGAAATTTGGAGAGATCTCATGTGGGTAAATGCCCTCATAACGTTCGTAATTCTGTGGATTTCGTAAAACGTCTCGACAACTTCAAACTGAAAGATTCAGATATCCTGGTGAGTTTTGACGTTGTTTCATTACTCACCGGGGTGCCTCTTCGAGAGTCAGTTGAGCTTATTGCACATAAATTTGACGAGAAGACGACTGACCTTTTCAAGCACGTTCTGACCTCCATGTATTTTCTCTTTAATGGAGAATACTATGAACAAACAGAGGGGGTCGCAATGGGGAGCCCACTCTCGCCTGTGGTCGCAAATTTCTGAATGGAGTACTTCGAGGAGGGAGCTTTAGTGTCATCCAAATGGAAACCTACTTGTTTTCTACGTTATGTGGATGACACGTTCGTGATATGGCCCCATGGAAGGGACAAGCTCCTAGACTTCCTTACACATCTAAACATCCTTACATCCGAACATCAAATTCACTATGGAGACCGAAGCAGAAGGAAGATTACCATTCCTGGACGTCATGGTCAAAAGAAAAGCCGGTGACACCCTGGGCTACGGGATATACAGGAAGAAAACGCACACCGACCTGTATTTGCATGCGGATAGCTGCCACCACCCTATGCAAAGGGATGGGGTGCTAAACACACTGGTGTACTGGGCGCGCACCATCTATGACGCAGAGAGTCTGCCCCAAGAGCTGAAACACCTGAAAATTGTATTCTGGAAAAATGGGTACTCGGAATGACAAATGCGTGTGAAATCTTATGGGACTTAACTGCTAAGGTCATCAGTCCCTAAGCTTACACACTACTTAACCTAAATTATCCTAAGGACAAAAACGCACACATGCCCGAGGGAGGACTCCTCGAACCTCCGCCGGGACCAGCCTCACAGTCCATGACTGCAGCGCCTAAGACAGCTCGGCTAATCCCGTGCGGCTTGGAATGACATATCAGACGCACTCTCCGCCCCACCTCCACAGTACAGCGTGTGGAGACGGAAGAGGTCACAGTGAAAGAGATAGCCACTGCCTATATACTGTATACTGGCGCACTATCGGGGAAAATAGGACGAATATTGAGCAAACATCGTGTAGGAACTGTCTTTTGCCCACCAAATAAAACACGAGCATTATTGGAAAGTGTCAAAGACGATCTCGGTTTGCGGAAGGCCGGCATATACCAGATTCCGTGTCAATGTGGGAAGACTTATATTGGACAGACAGTGCACACCATCGAAGAGCGTTGCCGAGAACATCAGATGCGCACTCGACATGGGTACGCCAACAAGTCGGCGGTCGCAGAGCACTGTTTGTCCAAAAATCACGAAATGGACTACCAGCATACCAGGGTCTTGGCACAGACATCTAAATACTGGGACAGCGTCGTAAGAGAGGCTATCGAAATTGGTACTAGGGACGGACTCATCAACCGAGATTGCTGCTACAACCTCCTCAGAGCATGGGAATCAACACTAATTAAAAAAACGCTCAGCAAAGGAATCGAACGGGCGACTAGGGCGGACGATGCAATCACACCGACGCCACCACAGACGCCGTCGCCAGCGTCTCAGCGACCGCTGACGCGCGGACGCGGACCGCGGAAAGAAAGCCTCGTGAGGGGAGGGGATTTAAGACTGCCGCCTGCCATCAGGAGCTCAGTTCGTCAACGCACCTGAGAATGGCGACATGTCTGATCGCCGAAATATTGTGCCCTTTGGACACTATAGACCGGCAGTACACCTGTGGACTGTTCGTGCATTGGAACCGTGTATCAGTAGCAGGGTGTCATCTACGTAACGGTAATAATATATAATTTTCTTTGCAATTGCGTTTGTGGGGCTAAAATTTTTTTGTTCTAATGTGCTTAAAAATGTGTCAGCTATGGTGCCAACTATGTTGCACCCCATAGCTACTCCAACCTTTTGTGTGTGTAAGGTGTTATTGAATTGAAAGTAATACTGACTTTGTACTAGTTTTAAAAGTTCAATGATATCCTGTATTCCTCTAATAGGTAATTTTCTATTTTGTAGTGAGTTGTTTTCTATAGTATTAATTTTTAATTTGTTGCAATATTGGTGTCCATATTGACGATGCCGAAGGACACGAATTTTCCATTCTTTGGAATTATTAAGTCTTTTATGTTGTTTGTAATGTTCTTGGGCTTTTTTATTGTGAATCATTTTTTATATGTATAGCATTATGTGAGGAGGGTGTTCACCTTTCTACTTATAAGGTAGGTTAGGCTGTCTATACAATTAATCACTGGTGCATTGGGATTTGTGCTTTGTGAATGTTTGGTTGTCCATATAGTTTAGGTGTCCCTCGCTTGATTACTGTGTACAATGATGGGAAAAAATCGCTAAATCAAGGAGTTGTGCCACATAAACGAAAATTGGTAGACGTATTTCTACCTCTGAATCATGATGTTTATTCAAATTACGCGCCCGTCCATAAGAATGGCGCTAGGAGCACCACTGTGAAGATCCATATCAGGTTAGCTTTAAATACATGCTGTAATGGTCGTGAGCGTTAGTTGCCTGTAATAAAAAACGTGGTGAGCTGGTGTTAGTGAAAAGTACCTTCAAGGTGATAAAGACGACACTATCCACACCTCACCGAGTTTGAACGAGGTCGTCTAACAGGTCTACGAGAAGCTGGATGTTCCTTCCGCAGTACTGCAAAGAGATGTGGTAGGAATGCAGCCACTGCGTATGGATGCTGGCAGGGGTGGTCATAGGAATGTACGGTCGCAAAAAGACCGGGCTCCTAACAGTCATGTGGCACTACCGCGAGGCGTAAGCCTCTGGCGCATCGTACTGCATCTGAAGCAGCAGTTTGAGCATCAGTTGTCGTCACAGTGACACAACGAACTGTCACAAATCGGTTACTTCCAGGACAGCTCCGAGCTACACACCCTGTAGTGAGCATTCCACTGACCCAAAGCAACGGCGTTTGCGACTTCCGTGGTGTCATTGGGGGCAGCCTGGAGGTCTGTTTTTTCTGATGAAAGCTGGTTCTGCCTCGATGCCAGTGATGTCGTTTGATGGTTGGAAGGAGGTGGTTAGAAGGAGGAGAGTTGAGGGCCTGCAACCAACCTGTCTGCATGTTAGACACAGTGGACCTACACCTGGAGTTATAGTCTAAGCTGCAGAGTCGTATGTCAGCAGGAGTGTGAGCAGCAGTTGTCGTCACAGTGACACAACGAACTGTCACAAATTATTGGTTATCTCAAGCACCCTCTCTGCAAATTTGTACGTCAATCTGGCGAATCGACCTGCTGTGCTGCCTTTCGTGAACAGCATTCCAGAGGGTGTTTTTCCATAGGATAACGCTCGCCCACATACGTATGCTATAACGCAACATGTTGTACAAAGTGTCGATATGTTGCCTTGGCATGCTGTATCACCAGATCTGTCCTCAGTCGAGCACATATGGGACGTCATCTGATCACAGCTCCAACATTAGCCGCCCCTGCATTGACTGATCAAGTGGAGGAGGCATGGAACACCATTCCACAAACTGACATCCGACTCCTGGACAACACAATGCATGCACATTTGCATCTGAATTCTTGCATTCAACATACTGGCGGTTACACCGGTTATTAATGTGCCACCATTTCACATTTGAAATGGATTATCTCGCGTGTGTATTGACCAGTGATCTTGCAATGTTAATCACTTAAATATATTACGTCGTCAAATTTATTCCCTAAATTTCATTACTCTACATTAATTATTTTTTGGTCTTCCGATTTTTTCAATTTATTTTCTTTTTTTCACAATCAGCGTGGATCGTATTGTAGCTTCCCATCATTTTTATGGTCTGTGAGGCCTATTTGTTGGTAGGATTTCCGTAGATTTCAGTGATGATGTTCGCTGTGTATAAGTAATGTACATTACTTATGTATTTATTTGATTTATTACCACCAAATTATTTCCGTTACCTGCTTTGACTGCTATTGCACTGTTTTGTGTTGAGTTTTGGTTTACATTACTGAGTGTAGAGTGATCTTATTTTGTCTGTTAGCTACGTCATTGACTGTGGGTCAATGATTTTTGCTATAAATATGTGACACTTGAATTGTTATTTCACTCTGTTGTCTTATTGTACAGTAAATTCATTTATTTATCCTGGCAACTTAGGCCATGAGGCCATCTGTTCAATCAGAAGTTCTTCGTATTTCAACATTTCATTCTTTATGACACTTGAGTTTCAACAGGTGTACATTTAGTATGCAATACACACATCAAAAAAAGTTTTGCATCACCCCGGTTCCCAGAACTCCTGAAGATAGACGTTGACTGTGGATATTGAACCACAGACACAGTCCCTTTGACTGTTCAGAGATGTCACTAAACGCGCCCGAAGATCTAACCAACCGTGCATGAGCAGCGCTTAATAGACGGAGGGGGTCCCACAGCCGATCAGTTCCACTCATTCCACCAGGAGGGAGGCACACTTCTCGCGTTGTCTGTAGTTCAACCATGCCTATACTGTCAATTCTGCGGTTCGATCGCGAATGCATTGTTACGTTGTGCCAGGAAGGGCTCTCAACAATGGAAGTGTCTAGGCATCTCGCAGTGAACCAAAGCAATGTTGTTCCGACATGGAGGAGATACAGAGAGACAGGAACTGTAGATGACATGCCTCGCTCAGGCCGCCCAAGGGCTACTGCTCCAGTGGATGACAGCTAACTACGGCTTATGGCTCGGAGGAACCCTGACAGCAACGCCACCAAGTTGAATAACGCTCTTCGTGCAGCTGCAGAACGTCGAGTTGCGACTCAAACTGTGCGCAATAGGCTGCATGACGCGCAACTTCCGTCCCGACGTCCATGACGAGGTCCAACTTTGCAACCACGACACCATGCAGCGCGGTACAGATGGCCCCAACAACATTGGGAATGGACAGCTCAGGATTAGCATCACGTTCTCTTCACTGCTGAGTGACGCATATGCCTTCAACCAGACAATCGTCGGAAACGTGTTTGGAGGCAACTGGGACAGGCTGAACGCCTTAGACACATTGTCCAGCGAGTGCAGCAAAGTGGAGGTTCCCTGTTGTTTTGGGGTGGCATTATGTGGGGCCGACGTACGCCGCTGGTAGTCATGGAAGGCGTCGCAACGGCTGTACGATACGTGAATGCCATCCTCCGACCGATAGTGCAACCATATCTGCAGCATACTTGAGAGGTATTCGTTTTCATGGACGACAATTCGCGCCACCATCGTGCTCATCTTGTGAATGACTTCCTTCAGGATAACGACATCGCTAAACTACAGTGGCCAGCATGTTCAAAATGGTTCAAATGGCTCTGAGCACTATGGAACTCAACATCTATGGTCATCAGTCCCCTAGAACTTAGAACTACTTAAACCTAACTAACCTAAGGACATCACACAACACCCAGTCATCACGAGGCAGAGAAAATCCCTGACACCGCCGGGAATTGAACCCGGCCTGCATGTTCTCCAGACATGAACCCTTCAGAACATACCTGGGATGGACTGAAAAGGGCTGTTTATAAACGACGTGACCCACTCTGAGGGATCTACGCCAAATTGCCGTTGAGGAGTGGGACAATCTGGACCAACAGTGCTTTGATAAACTTGTGGATAGTATGCCACGACGAATACAGGCGTGCATCAATGCAAGAGGACGTGCTACTGGGTATTAGAGGTATCGGTGTGTAAAGCAATCTGGACCGCCATCTCTGAAGGTCTCACTGTATGGTGGTACAACACGCAAGGTGTGGTTTTCATGAGTAATAAAAAGGTTAGAAATGATGTTTCTGTTGGTCTCTGTTCCATTTTTCTGTACAGATTCCGGAACCGAGGTGATGCAAAACTTTTTTTGATGTGTGTATAACACTTTGGATGACTGATATAGTAGAAAAACAGTAGCTACTATAAAAAACACAATTTGCGTATTGTGTGAAAACTGGAATAACAGAGATGGGTGCATTTGGATTGTGGACTTGAGCACCAGTGGTCATGTGGGGAAAATGAGGGTGGAAGGGAGAGAGAGAGAGAGAGAGAGAGAGAGAGAGAGAGAGAGAGAGAGAGAGAAAGAAGTAGGGGAGGGAGGGAGGGATGGAGAGAGAGTGGATTGTTGTGAGACTGTGGAAAGTAAGTAATGAAAATAAATGGAGTTAATGTGCTTCATGACACGACAGAGTAAGAAAGGAAAAGAAAGAGCACTGTTACTGGAAACAGAAGGGACTACTTGTTTCGCTCTCTGACATGTGCCAAGTGGCGTACATGCACGCGTGTCCGAAGGAATTTTTGCATCATCCTGTACAGGACTGTAAATAATGGATGTAGGAATACAGGTTGTAGACACACGGTTGCTGAGATATGGAAGTATGGGTCTGGCCGTGAATCTTGCTCGGTTATACAGCTGATGGTTTTCTATATTCGCAGCTGTGAATAAATTCCATGTAAGGTCATAGACGTTTATTTCTTTTTTGTGGGACGGGAATGGCAGCTGGCGGCGGCATTTATGAAAATAGTGAAAGAAAGTACGTAAGCTTTTCTTAAATACTAAAGGGTACTGAACTAGCGTTGTACTGAGTAACTTGTTCCGTAGGTGAACAGTAGCATTGTGTTTGTATATGAAGGTTAATGCAAGTGTACCACCTAAGTATGATGTAATGTTGCAATTATAAAGAGATGATACGTACATGAGGCGGCCGGAGTGGCCGAGCGGTTCTAGGCCCTTCAGTCTGGAACCGCGCGACTGCTATGGTCGCAGGTTCGAGTCCTGCCTCGGGCATGGATGTGTGTGATGTCCTCGGGTTAGTTAGGTTTAAGTAGTTCTAAGTTCTAAGGGACTGATGACCTCAGAAGTTATGTCCCATATTGCTCAGAGCCATTTGAACCATTTTTGATACGTACTTGACATGTGAAGCGAAGCATCAAGAGGCGTACAAACTGAGTAACTGATGCGGCAGAATAGAGCACAGTAGTTAAATAACTTGTCTGGCCGGATGCTGCAGACGTAATGCAGACAAGCATTTGTAGTCATCTCTAACGTCGGGAGTGTTCACTACTGGTGCCGTGTCGGAGCACGTCGTTAATGTGCAGTTCCATAGAAACAGTGACTAGGCAAGATTCCACTTTACGTCCTATAGACATAGGTTCTGACATTTTAGGAGGGTGCCGAGATAAGTGAATGTCTTCCTGCACATGAAGACTGAGTTTTGGACAGATGAGATACTCGTACCCACTTGCACGCAGATCCTTCGTCGTTTTATGATAAGCGAGTGTCTTCCTGCACATGATAACAGTAACTTTTGCCCAGATGAGGTTATACCTAGATTCGACACCATTTTATGGCATGATACTGAGGTGTCGTTGGGAACGTGTCAAATCAAGGCACTGAAGAGAATGGCTGGGCGGTATATAGACTGCCGAGAGCTTTTTGGCGAGGTGTTTAATTTAATTTCAGTTAGACGGTTTGCCTAGGAAATATATCAAATGCCTAGGTGTTTTACAATACCCGAAATGGACGCCGCCAGAGTATAAAATTTCAGTTAAATAACATGTTAAATTATAAATTTGTAAATCTGTGAAAGTTAAATTACAGCATGAAAATTATCACAGTTGTGTGTGGCTGAAAATTGGTTTGTCCAAAGGTAGATCTTGTGTTAATAATTTCTTAATTATTACTAGCATGTAATAAACAATTAAAAATACTTCTTAACAATTATTACAAATGTATAATAAATAATGAATGATCTAAACTTCCAATTTTTATATGCTTCGAAGCTGTGCCCCTTTTGTATTTTTATTTGTTACAGTAAGAAAAAATGAAATGACATTTAGAATTGGAAATTACTTTTCACACACAAACACCTGAGATTCTGGAATTTATTTTTGCGCACGCACATCACGGATACTTGTCCAGTCCGGGTAGATTTCTGAATAGCAGCTAACCTAAGAGATACTTCTTTGTCCATCGGAACATCTTGGACATTAGGAGAGATTGCTTGTGAACTATGACCTTGCACACACTTTGTAAAATCTATTATTTGACACATCAATCATACCAGTCAGAAGTATTTAGAGCGTCCCCACGACCTTTATCAATTTCAGGAACAGGAACTCTAGGGGTCAAAATACTGAAATTATCTTTCTTTCGTACATTTTATTAAACGTAATGGGAATTCTGTTAAAAGCCTAGGTAACGAAGTAAATAAGATTCACTTCATACCCTGCCTGATGATTTTTGGTATTCTGTATACTGTAGCCATTCCATGAAATGCTGTTTTCACAGGTTGCCGTAAATAGAGGTATCTTCAAGAAGTATAGAGTAGGGTGCATGGAGGGGTGCAGGGGCAAGTGTTGGCAAAATTCATGCTTGATTAACTTTATGAAATACTAAAATTAGTCAGCTCTCATATTTTTAAAATGTTCAAATGTGTGTGTATTTCTAAGGGGCCCAACTGCTGAGGACAACACACACACCCATACCTGATGGAGGACTCGAACCTTCGGCGGAAGGGACGGCACAATCCTTGACATGGCGCCCCAGATCGCACGGTCACTCCGCGCGGCTCTCATATTTTTCTCGGCATGAGTATTTACAGATATCGGCCTTAAAAAAGCGCTTCTTAAATGTTGTTTGTTAGCCAATTTATTCAAGCAGAGTTTTATTTGGTCTCATAATCATGAAGAGTTCTTGGTAGCATTATCTGTTTCACTAATCACTAAAAACGACAGGCAATTGTTTTAACAATCTTCAGTTAACGGACGTTTGTCTGAGTGCAATTCTGTTGTTTCATTATGCCCAGCACCGTAATTATTTGCAGGACATTTCACATTTTGTTTTGTGTTTCTTTATCTCTTTGGATATCTGCTGTACAAACAGAGCTTAACTTCTCGGCAAATTAGCAACTGATCGTTCGTTTGGTACATGGATGTTATTCTTATTGTTTTGACTTAAAATATGAATTAATAACTGTCTTCCGTTAGTATCTGACGATGAATGTGTATCGAAATATGTTGTGTTATTGATACTAAAAAATTTTAAAATCAGGTGTTTGTTTATTTTTCACGCCAGCAAAAAGACTGCCATCATAATTAACTGATTAGTTCCCGAGAAGGTCTTTGTAATGAAAAACTAAGCGCTTGTCATAAAGTGAAACAAGTTACGTGGGACTACCATCAATGGGACACTCATCAATGAAACGAAACAGATAATTAGCTGTCATTAAATGAACGCGGAAATAAAGCGGAGAGTATGGAAATTTTCCATCATGCATCACAGTAATAGACTTTAAAGAGGTCGAAATACGATTCAAAAGGTTGTGCACATATCAATCCAACTACACAAACGTACGAGCTATATTCATTCGCTGTCACGTCTGCATATCTCATATATTTTTATCTAATGCTTGACCACTGCACACAACGGAAACTCATCACACTAAAGTAATGTACCAAAAGTTTTAATTACCGAAAGGCTGCCTAACCATGGGGAAGCTGTGGGAAATTAATGATGCAAAATGTAAGTCGCAATAGTAAACATAAAACTTATATTTACGCTAATCAAGGGAATAATTGACTGCAAATAGTCACAATTATGAATACAAAACTTTTTTTACTCTAGTCAAGTGAATAATTGAGTAAACTCAAGTAACTGGAGTAAACTGAAGTAAAAATGACACTTAACATTGTGGGTAGAGAAAGGAATACGACTTGCTGGTCTGGGTGGCTCGCAAATTCTAGATAAACGAGACAAATATTAAATAGAAGGAATTCAGCATACAAGATGTGTTACAGCTGTATTTAGCTGCAAGCTGGTCCCGGCATGGACTGCACTGCAGCCTGAGTGACTCCTATAGTTTCTAAGCACAACGGTGGGTGCCAGTTGTACTGTGTCACTGTGAGATGCTACGCTAACCTGGTAATAAGACTCTGTCCCTGCCTTTATGATTAGCAGCACCTTATCCCCAGTACAAATAGAAAGTAAAATTTTAGTTCAGGCTTCTTTACTAAGTTTACGTCCTCGTGGCTGCGCTCAATTCACGCATCTGCGATAGCAATCCAGAATAACAAAGGCGTGAGCCACCAGCACGTGCATAAAACATCAAACTACTCGTACTAATAATGCAGTTAACTGTTCCTGCAGGAAAATTAAGGCATGGTCGAAGTAGTAAATAGGTATTACGCGTCAGAATAGGTATTACGCGCCTCTGATAATAAATGTTAATTAAATAAACGTTGTGCCCCTGGCACATGTTAAATGAGACTTAACCATGAAATCTAATTCTGTTATACAGAACGTTTCTATGGTAGTCGTTATATCAACAAATTGTATTGAAATTGCTTTTACAGAATATTGTGCAAACTACGACACTATCAAGTAGGACAACTGAAGTTTACAATAAGTTAATATGTTTCTTAACTTCTCTGTGCGAGATTATTTCGGCTATTGCTGGTCTTTTATCACAAATAACTTTTATCGCTCGATGAAATACTCTACAACGGGGCGCGTCAAATTACTTCACTAATCTCAGCACATGTTAACACTTACAAATATTAATCGTAGTTGCTGCTAATATTACTTGCTCTTACTACCGTTTAAATAAAATTCTCAAACATTAATTTGAAAACTCGTATCTTATTAAGTGAATTCCGACGTATGCAGTCAGAGTTGCAATTTTACTAAGGACCAGTGCCAGAGCATCAGCTGCCTCTGTGATAATATTTACTCCTATGGGTCTCTGATCTCTTTCATATTTTTACGCTTATTAATTTTATTTCTTTAATCCTTTGAAATAACCTTTTACATAGGGAAGTTATTATTTTTCTCATACCGCTCAATTGAAATGCTTATTAAAATCTTTCCCAATATTTACTTAACTTTTTCTGTAATTGAATAAAGTTACGACAAATTACTGTCCTTGTTTCTTTATCTCTGACACTATTGGAAAATGACTTATCTTTGCGATTGTCGCTTTTGAATAGCTTGCAAGTTGAAATATCTTTTTCTTTCAAAGCTACTTGCGTAAATAACTTTAGTGGATATTCTATCCTTTCCACTAAATGAATGTTCGTAACGCAAATTTTACTTTTACTTTCTTGTTTATTTACTTTTTGTTCAATAGATTCAGTACAGGTTTGAAATTTTGTTGTGAACGAGTGACTCAAATCTAATCCCATTCGAAATGGAAACAGGAAAAAAAAACAATTGAAAACAAGAAGCCTTCATGCCACCATCGCTTGCATCCTGAATTACATTAAACTATTAACCAAAACGTACCCTCTTCAGGTGTAGGCTCACGAGCTACCTCTAACAGTCCCTATTTGAAGCGCCACTCGTCACTCTAACAAACAATGGAATATCGTAAGCTTTTGTGTTTTTGGTTCCGCTAGGGTACTAAGCAATCCACACTATTTGCGGTTACACAGTCATGGGCAACAGCAGCTGTATTCTTGCAACGCATTTTTGTTTTTTATCATCAGTCTTCTGACTAGTTCGATGCGGCCCGCCACGAATTCCTCTCCTGTGCCAACATCTCCATCTCAGAGTAGCACTTGCAACCTACATGCTCAATTATTTGCTGGATGTATTCCAATCTGTGCCTTCCTCTACATTTTTTGCCCTCTACAGCTCCCTCTAGTACCATGGAAGTCATTCCCTCATGTCTTAACAGATGTCCTATCATTCTGTCCCTTCAGCTTGTCAGTGTTTTCCACACATTCCTTTCCTCTCCGATTCTGCGCATTCTTTGCCTTATCAGCCCACCTAATTTTCAACATTCGTCTTCAGCATCACATCTCAAATGCCTTGATTCTCTTCTGTTCTTGTTTTCTCACGGTCCATGTTTCACTACCATACAATGCTGTACTCCAGACGTAAATTCTCAGAAATACTTTCCTCAAATTAAGGCCTATGTTTGATACTACAGTATAACCCCTCTAATCCGACCTTGGATGGTCCGTCACTCCGGTTAGTCCGACCATGCTGAGGCTCGCGAGCCGTGTGCCAACTTGTCACTGACTGGACGCCTGTCGGGCCATTTTTGCGGTGTCTATCGCTGTGCATATTGTTATACTGTACGTTATTGTGCAGTTTTATCCTATCCTTTGCTGGGATTAGAAAACTTCGTCGTTTGCTCTATTCCGTGTTCTCTACCGTACTTATTACTGTAGATTCACTGTGTGTACAGTTGTCTGTTTTTCATAATGTCTGGATTCGAACGTAAACACGTAACTCTTTCACCAAATGAAAAATTAGCAGTGCTACAAGAAAGAAGGAAAGGGACTCCAATATCCAGGCCAAGTCTCAAAGAAAAAGCGATAGTTTTGCACAAAAAACTGGAAGCCGAAAGTAAATTTGCTGCCAGTGAAGGCTGGATTGATCCTTGGAAAACTCGTCAAAAATGTATCCCTGACTTTTTTTCCAAGTAATCTGTTTCGTTTTTACTTTAAAAACAGCGCATACAGTATAATCACGTCTTAGTTTATACATACAGTAGTTTATTTCTTTGTAAAAAAGATAATCCGACCTTTTTCTCGTTCCGACCATGGTCCCGGACCCGAAGGTGAAGGATTAGAGGGGTCCCACTGTAGTAGACTTCTCTTGGCCAGGAATGCCCTTTTCGCAACTGCTAGTCTGCTTTTGATGTCCTCCTTGCGCCGTGCGTCATTGGTTATTTTACTGTCTAGGTAGCAGAATTCCTTAACTTCATCTACTTCATCAACCTTGACGTTAAGTGGCTTACTGTTCTCATTTCTACTACTTCTCGTCACCTTCGTCTTTCTTCGGTTTACTCTCAATCCATACTTTGTACTCATTAGACTGTTCATTCTGTTCAGCAGATCATGTAATTCTTCTTCACCTGCACTCAAGATAGCAATGTCATCAGCGAATCATATCATTGATATCCATTCACCTTGAATTTTAAATCCACTCCTTAATCTTTCTATTATTTCCATCATTGCTTCCTCGATGTACAGATTGAACAGTAGGGGCGAAAGGCTGCATCCTTGTCCTACACCTTTTTTAATACGAGCACTACGTTCTTGGTCGTCCAGTCTTATTATTCCCTCTTGGCTGTTGTACATTTTGTATATGACCCGTCTCTCCCTATAGCTTACCAGTACTTTTTTCTGAATTTCGAACATCTTCCACCATTTTATATTAGCGAACGCTTTTTCCAGATCGACAAATCCGATGAACGTGTCTTGATTTTACTTTAGTCTTGCTTCCATTATTAACCGCAACGTCAGAATTGTCTCTCTCGTGCCTTTACCTTTCCTAAACCCAAACTGATCATCGTCTAGCGCATTCTCAATTTTCTTTTCCATTCTTCTGTATATTATTCTTGTAAGCAACTTGGATGCCTGAACTGGTAAGCTGATTGTACGATAATTCTCGGACTTTTCAGCCCTTGCAGTCTTCGGAATTGTGTGGATGATGCTTTTCCGAAAGTCAGATGGAATGTCGCCAGAGTCATACATTTTACATACCAACGTGAATAGTCGTTTTGTTGACACTTCCACCAACGATTCTAGGAATTTTGATGGAATGTTATCTATCCCTTCTGCCTTATTTGATCTTAAGTCCTTCAAAGCTCTTTTAAATTCTGATTCTAATACTGAATCCAGTATCTCTTCTAAATCGGCTCCTCTTTCTTCTTCTATCACATCAGACAAATCTTCACCCTCATAGAGGCTTTCAATGTATTCTTTCCACCTATCCGCTCTCTCCTTTGCATTTAACACTGGAATTGCCGTTGCGCTCTTCACATTATAACTCTTGCTTGTAATGTTACTGAAGATTGTTTTGCGTTTCCTTCATGCTGAGTCTGTCCTTCCGACAGTCATTTCTACACATTTTTCCTGCAGCCATTTTGTCTTAGCATCCTGTTTATTTCATTCCTCAACGCCTTGTATTTCTGTATTACTGAGTTTCCCGGAACATTTTTGTACTTCCTCCTTTCATAGATCAATTGAAGTATTTCTGCAGTTAACCATGGTTTCTTCGCAGTTATCTTCTTTTTACATATGTTTTCCTTCCCAACTTCTGTGATGGCCCTTTTTAGAGATGTACATTGCTCTTCAACTGTACTGCCTACTGAGCTATTCGTTATTGCTGTATCTATAGCCTCGGAGAACTATCGAGCGAGGTGCCGCAGTGGTTAGCACACTGGACTCGCATTCGGGAGGACGACGGCTGATCCCACGTCCGGCCATCCTGATTTAGGTTTTCCGTGATTTCCCTACATCACTCCAGGCAAATGCCGGGATGGTTACTTTGAAAGGGCACGGCCGACTTCCTTCTCCATCCTTCCTTAATCCGATGAGACCGATGACCTCCCTGTTTGGTTATAACAAAACAAACAATACCCCCCTCCCCCCCTTAGAGAACTTCTATCATATCGCGTCATTCCTTAGTACTTCCGAATTCCACTTCTTTGTGTATTGGTTCTTCCTGACTAATCTCTTAAACTTCAGCCTACTCTTCATCATTACTATATTGTGGTCTGAGTCTGTCTGCTCCTGGGTACGCCTTACAACACAGTATCTGATTTCGGGATCTCTGTCTGACCATGATGTAATGTATCTGATATCTTCCCTTATCACCCGGCCTTTTCCAAGTATACCTCCTCCTGCTGTGGTTCCTGAACAGAGTATTCGCTATTCCTAGCTGAAACTTGTTACAGAACTCAATTAGTCTTTCTCATTTCTCATTCCTTGTCCCGAGCCCATATTCTCCCGTAACCTTTTCTTCTACTCCTTCCCCTACAACTGCAGTCCAGACTCCCATGGTTACTAGATTTTCACATCCCTTTATATGCTCTATTATACTTTCAATATCCTCATACACTGTGCAGATTCTGATTCCTGGGTATTATCAATCACCGATTGAGGTTCTTAGTCTACAATACATACACCATATACGTTACGCCACCAAGACAGTACTGCGTATTAAAACCTCAACAATAACTAGCACAAAACACTTAGTTACCTTAGATTGTGCGTCCTACACCAACTACAAAATTATCGCATACAATCAGTTACCTTAGAGCGTGTGTACGCCAAAAAAGACTGCACTACAGCTGCAACGACTATCTGTGTCTTGTGTGCGCCAAGATAATCACGAACCGTAACTAATACTGCAGTTCCGTGATTAACCACAACTCCTCTAAACATCTAACTTTTCGAAAAATAGAACGCAGCTTCTACAATTCGTGCGACGGATTTTGTTCAGCACGATTCCAGTCAGCTATTGTTTCCGAGACAACTAACAATTGATATTCACGCTTACACAGGGGCAACTATGACATGTACCATATGCAAAGTCGTAGCTGAACTTCTCAAAATCTTACGACCAGAAAATTTAAAATTGACTTCCCCAACGTAACCTGATCCTCTCTTACGGAACTCCCTCCAAAACTCGTAATTAAGTGATCAAAATTACCGACAACATGTAAATTGATGTCTCAAATCAAATCACCAAGTCGACGACATTCCCAACAAGTTAACTGTTCACGATCTCAACTAGATCACTGATCGTCCATCTTTCCCAGTCGACTGTTAAATGCGATATCTAAAGCGGTGACTTTACTCTACACCATCTCAATCAGAACCGACTATCTAACCCGTATAAATCATTGTTGTTGTTGTTGTTGTTGTTGTGGTCTTCAGTCCTGAGACTGGTTTGATGTAGCTCTCCATGCTACTCTATCCTGTGCAAGCTTCTTCATCTCCCAGTACTTACTGCAACCTACATCCTTCTGAATCTGCTTAGTGTATTCATCTCTTGGTCTCCCTCTACGATTTTTACCCTCCACGCTGCCCTCCAATGCTAAATTTGTGATCCCTTGATGCCTCAAAACATGTCCTACCAACTGATTCCTTCTTCTAGTCAAGTTGTGCCACAAACTTCTCTTTTCCCCGATCCTATTCAATACCTCCTCATTAGTTACGTGATCTACCCACCTTAACTTCAGTATTCTTCTGTAGCTCCACATTTCGAAAGCTTCTATTCTCTTCTTGTCCAAACTAGTTATCGTCCATGTTTCACTTCCATATATGGCTACACTCCATACAAATACTTTCAGAAACGACTTCCTGACACTTAAATCTATACTCTTCTAAGATAAGTCGTAAGGTTAGTATTGCCTCACGTGTTCCAACATTTCTACGGAATCCAAACTGATCTTCCTCGAGGTCCGCTTCTACCAGTTTCTCCATTCGTCTGTAAATAATTCGCGTTAGTATTTTGCAGCTGTGACTTATTAAACTGATAGTTCGGTAATTTTCAATCTGTCAACACCTGCTTTCTTTGGGATTGGAATTATTATATTCTTCTTGAAGTCTGAGGGTATTTCGCCTGTCTCATACATCTTGCTCACAAGATGGTAGAGTTTTGTCATGACTGGCTCTCCCAAGGCCATCAGTAGTTCTAATGGAATGTTGTCTACTCCTGGGGCCTTGTTTCGACTCAGGTCTTTCAGTGCTCTGTCAAACTCTTCACGCAGTATCTTATCTCCCATTTCGTCTTCATCTACATCCTCTTCCATTTCCATAATATTGTCCTCAAGTACATCGCCCTTGTTAAACCCTCTATATACTCCTTCCACCTTTCTGCCTTCCCTTCTTTGCTTAGAACTGGGTTGCCATCTGAGCTCTTGATATTCATACAAGTGGTTCTCTTCTCTCCAAAGGTCTCTTTAATTTTCCTGTAGGCAGTATCTATCTTACCCCTAGTGAGACAAGCCTCTACATCCTTACATTTGTCCTCCAGCCATCCCTGCTTAGCCATTTTGCACTTCCTGTCGATCTCATTTTTGAGACGTTTGTATTCCTTTTTGCCTGCCTCATTGACTGCATTTTTATACACTCCTGGAAATGGAAAAAAGAACACATTGACACCGGTGTGTCAGATCCACCATACTTGCTCCGGACACTGCGAGAGGGCTGTACAAGCAATGATCACACGCACGGCACAGCGGACACACCAGGAACGGCGGTGTTGGCCGTCGAATGGCGCTAGCTGCGCAGCATTTGTGCACCGCCGCCGTCAGTGTCAGCCAGTTTGCCGTGGCATACGGAGCTCCATCGCAGTCTTTAACACTGGTAGCATGCCGCGACAGCGTGGACGTGAACCGTATGTGCAGTTGACGGACTTTGAGCGAGGGCGTATAGTGGGCATGCGGGAGGCCGGGTGGACGTACCGCCGAATTGCTCAACACGTGGGGCGTGAGGTCTCCACAGTACATCGATGTTGTCGCCAGTGGTCGGCGGAAGGTGCACGTGCCCGTCGACCTGGGACCGGACCGCAGCGACGCACGGATGCACGCCAAGACCGTAGGATCCTACGCAGTGCCGTAGGGGACCACACCGCCACTTCCCAGCAAATTAGGGACACTGTTGCTCCTGGGGTGTCGGCGAGGACCATTCGCAACCGTCTCCATGAAGCTGGGCTACGGTCCCGCACACTGTTAGGCCGTCTTCCGCTCACGCCCCAACATCGTGCAGCCCGCCTCCAGTGGTGTCGCGACAGGCGTGAATGGAGGGACGAATGGAGACGTGTCGTCTTCAGCGATGAGAGTCGCTTCTGCCTTGGTGCCAATGATGGTCGTATGCGTGTTTGGCGCCGTGCAGGTGAGCGCCACAATCAGGACTGCATACGACCGAGGCACACAGGGCCAACACCCGGCATCATGGTGTGGGGAGCGATCTCCTACACTGGCCGTACACCACTGGTGATCGTCGAGGGGACACTGAATAGTGCACGGTACATCCAAACCGTCATCGAACCCATCGTTCTACCACTCCTAGATCGGCAAGGGAACTTGCTGTTCCAACAGGACAATGCACGTCCGCATGTATCCCGTGCCACCAAACGTGCTCTAGAAGGTGTAAGTCAACTACCCTGGCCAGCAAGATCTCCGGATCTGTCCCCCATTGAGCATGTTTGGGACTGGATGAAGCGTCGTCTCACGCGGTCTGCACGTCCAGCACGAACGCTGGTCCAACTGAGGCGCCAGGTGGAAATGGCATGGCAAGCCGTTCCACAGGACTACATCCAGCATCTCTACGATCGTCTCCATGGGAGAATAGCAGCCTGCATTGCTGCGAAAGGTGGATATACACTGTACTAGTGCCGACATTGTGCATGCTCTGTTGCCTGTGTCTATGTGCCTGTGGTTCTGTCAGTGTGATCATGTGATGTATCTGACCCCAGGAATGTGTCAATAAAGTTTCCCCTTCCTGGAACAATGAATTCACGGTGTTCTTATTTCAATTTCCAGGAGTGTATTTTCTCCTTTCATCAATTAAATTCAATATTTCTTCTGTTACCTAAGGATTTCCACTAGCCCTCGTCTTTTTACCTACTTGATCGTCTGCTGCCTTCACTACTTCATCCCTCAGAGCTACCCATTCTTCTTCTACTGTATTTCCTTCCCCCATTCCTGTCAATTGTTCCCTTTTGCTCTCCCTGAAACTCTCTACAACCTCTGGTTCTTTCAGTTTATCCAGGTCCCATCTCCTTAAATTCCCACCTTTTTGCAGTTTCTTCAGTTTCAATCTGCAGTTCATAACCAATAGATTGTGGTCAGAATCCACATCTGCCCCTGGAAATGTCTTACAATTTAAAACCTGGTTCCTAAATCTCTGTCTTACCATTATATAATCTATCTGATACCTTTTAGTATCTCCAGGATTCTTCCAGGTATACAACCTTCATTTATGATTCTTGAACCAGTTGTTAGCTATGATTAAGTTGCGCTCTGTGCAAAATTCTACAAGGCGGCTTCCTCTTTTATTTCTTCCCCCCAATCCATATTCACCTACTATGTTTCCTTCTCTCCCTTTTCCTACGACGAATTTCAGTCACCCATGACTATTAAATTTTCGTCTCCCTTCACTACCTGAATAATTTCTTTTATCTCGTCATACATTTCATCTATTTCTTCATCATCTGCAGAGCTAGTTGGCATATAAACTTGTACTACTGTAGTAGGCATGGGCTTTGTGTCTATCTTGGCCACAATAATGCGTTCACTATGCTGTTTGTAGTAGCTAACCCGCACTCCTATTTTTTTATTCATTATTAAACCTACTCCTGCATTACCCCTAATTGATTTTGTATTTATAACCCTGTAATCACCTGACCAAAAGTCTTGTTCCTCCTGCCACCGAACTTCACTAATTCCCACTATATCTAACTTTAACCTATCCATTTCCCTTTTTAAATTTTCTAACCTACCTGCCCGATTAAGGTATCTGACATTCCACGCTCCGATCCGTAGAACGCCAGTTTTCTTTTTCCTGATAACGACATCCTCTTGAGTAGTCCCCCCCCCCCCCCGGAGATCCGAATGGGGGACTATTTTACCTCCGTAATATTTTACCCAAGAGGACGCCATCATCATTTAATCATACAGTAATGCTGCATGTCCTCGGGAAAAATTACGGCTGTAGCTTCCCCTTGCTTTCAGCCGTGTATTAATCATAGGGGACCGAATTTTTTGACAGTAATGTTAAGATTCCATTGCTTTTAACAATTAAATATTTATTCTTCTGCATCCTTCGCTGCATCGTGTCGTGGCCAGCTAGATGAGATGGGATCTCTGGCGAGGTTAGCTTCCGGTTCATGGAGAGTCTTCACCGCAACTTGCTCATACTTTCAAGCATGGGTGTTTGCTCGCTTTTTTGCAACATGTTGACATACAATGACATTCGTTACAAAGCATTAATATACAACAATCTTCGTGGTTTTAACATCTTTCCAATTTCTAAATTAATATGATGATATGATAAAGAATCTTTGACGGCACTCGAATCCTTTTGTCCTTTCACACAGTCTGGATGAGATAAGAGCCGGGAAGTAATTAAATACCAAAACCAAGTCCTTTCCCAAGAACTGACCACAAATCCCTGAATTCACTCTGAGGTGTGACTGAATGCTGCTGCCTATCTGGTGAACGATGAAGCGCCTTTATGCGGTAGCGTTCTCGCTTCCCACGCCCGGGTTCCCGGGTTCGATTCCCGGCGGGGTCAGGGATTTTCTCTGCCTCGTGATGGCTGGGTGTTGTGTGCTGTCCTTAGGTTAGTTAAGTTTAAGTAGTTCTAAGTTCTAGGGGACTTATGACCACAGCAGTTGAGTCCCATAGTGCCCAGAGCCATCTGAACCATTTTTGAAGCGCCTTTACCCAAATAAATACAGGGGAACGCAGTGTAAGGTGTTGGTTGAGCTGTTTGGCATACTTCTAAGCTGTCATAAGTGAGATCCCTGGTGACCTACAGAGAAAGAAAAGCTCCCAATAACATCAATCAAAAATAAGAAAAATACAATGTGATACAACAGAACTGTCTTATTGGAGTGAAGGTACTAGGCATGGACCAATTAAGCGTGAAAATACGGTTACCACACCCCACGTGGATATATTAACGAAGGGGCCCATCAATCTACAAAAGAAATTAGCGGTCACTGTAGCAGTTTGTTTTATTACCATAAAGCATCAAACATATGGATTAGCCGTGAGATAAATACGTGAACATTTAACGAATGAAAGAAGGATTATAATTACGAAACCTAACCTTGGTACAGATGGGTGAACACAATAAAAACATCATCAGGATATGGAGAATGACAGCAAGAGTGGTTAGTGGGTTAAAGAAAGAACAAAACAAAAAGTATGAACAGCAGTAGAATTAGACTTGTCTTGAGACGTGTGAGTCTCAACTTTATCTACTATAATGATGGAAGCCGAAGAAATAAATTACAATTTGAACCTGTGTTTCCTTGTTTACTAGACAGATGTGCTAACCACATCAGTATAACTTACATCAGATCTATAGATCACCTATGCCTGAGGTACAGGCAGGATTTCCCCATTATGTCCAAATGAGGTGCTATTCCAATGTAGGTGAGCCTCAGCAATAACAACGATTTAGGAATGGGAAAATAAGCAAAAGATGTGAATTGAAGTTCATGTTAGGGAGGGCACTGGACGCCGGTAGTCCATACAGCTGTGGCACATACACTGCTGCAGTAGTCTACTGGTTAGCACATATATCTAGTAAGCAATGAAGCCTGGGTTCAAGACCTGGATATGATACAAATTTTAATTCATTTTATCAGCTTCCATCATTATCGTAGGAGTAGAAATGCCAAACTGGATGATGGAAACAACTAGCTGGCTGCAAACATTAGAACTCTGCATTTGAGCCCTGACGAAAGTTAACTAGCTATGGATCCCTTCACATCAGTGATTGCATTCCAGCTCATTCTTAACACCTGTATACAATGCGAATGTGAATCATGAGGGCAGTAATAGATGGAAATTCTAAGTTCGGCCTCTAGTCAGCTGAAACATGGAGACATCCTTCTGTATGACAGCAAGCCCCATCTCATCGGTCACCTGACTGCAAGTTTCCCCATCGATAGTCTGTCAGCAAGTCGTTACCCGTCGATCTCCCAGGAGCAAGTGTTGCCTAAAACTGTGCTCTTACTGTCAGTGTAACCTCTCTCGCACTCGACGGCAAGTCTTCATCGTTGGCCTCTCGAACAGCTTACATGTAGGCACATACAGAAAAGT
Organism: Schistocerca piceifrons; assembly: GCF_021461385.2. NCBI lineage: Eukaryota > Metazoa > Arthropoda > Insecta > Orthoptera > Acrididae > Schistocerca > Schistocerca piceifrons. Next base: position 510,526,668 of record NC_060138.1, read on the forward strand.
ATGTGTTCAACGGAAATAATTATTGTGAGACAACCAGAATAGCCATGGTAAGAATTTTAAATTAACATTCTTTAGTGGCCCGACTAAAGAGAAACGTCGGGTCCCATGCTCCTCCTGTTTAGGATTCTGCATCTGGTTTTGTAACACTACAATCAATATTGGTAATAACTTGTACTGATTAATTCTGTATAATGTCAAGTGTATATTCTTTACTATCTGGTGTCTTTGATCTATTGTAAACAAGTGGGTAGTGTGACATGTTTACTTTTTGCAAGTTAAGTTGTTTGCATTATTTGGAGGGAAGTGGTATTTAAGTATGTATATTTGTGCTGACTTCTTAGTATGTTTAAATAATGAAATTTTTTAAAGTATGTTTGCTGGCAACTATGTAATAACTGGTTCATACATAGGGACTTTGTACTGTATAAAGAGAAACCCAAAGTAGTTTCCCTCTGTAACGGAAGTGAGTTGGCGCACTAGGAAAAGGTGGATGTGGCGCTCAGTCTCGGCGGCAAGTAGAAAGTAACTGACGAGTAAACAGCGCAGGTGCCAAGCGAGACTTACAGTATTGCAATTGGAATGGAATGGCTTTGGATTTAATAAGCGGCTGTAAAAGGGTGCTCTCGATTTGGTAAAAAATAATATTAACAACGCCAAGAAGAGATAAATAGAGCAAATTATTGCCAATGGAAAGACCACCTAGCCACCACATGCTCGCCACCACGATTGCGCAACCACTTCGTCACACATACGAAAGGTCAGAACTGTGTTACTGTATGAACCAGTAATGTTGTGTTTGGTTCTGTGAAAATATAATACTAATGTTCAAAATGTGTTTGAACAATGCGTCCATCCTATGTACGTGTCAAAGTAGGATTCTCTCCTTTAAGTGATGAAATCCGATAGTGTCCTTTGGATAAAAAGCATTAATATGCATTTTATTGATGTGTGCAAAGTTATGCCAGTACTTTTAATGTGCAGGTTAAAATTTACTTGGTTTTTTTATATATATAAAAGAGACTGTTTATGTTTGAGTATTTCGAAAGTTAACTAGAAAATGAACATGAATATCAGTTTAGGAAAGGGTATTACTTGGAAAACAAAAGTATTCTAATGTTTGCTGCTTTAAAGTTGTTTCCAAAAACTGCTTGCTTCACAAGAGGTATCACAAAACACTTTGTCTTGAGGTTGTTTGAAGTAGACGTTTACTGGAAATTATCCCTGATTTTGCAGAGGTTTTTCGGGGTAAAGAGTGTTAAAATAGTACAAAATTAATGATCTCAAATGAAAGAGTAATACAATCCTACCTTAATGCTACATAATTTTGAAAGTGTGTATAGTTTTGTTGTTACAATGAAGGAGATAGTTTGTGGGGCCATATTTCTATCCCATCATAACAAAAAGGATAAATGAGGTTAGTAGGTTTCTAGCTAATGAATCTTGAAATGATTACTGAGAAGCAAAGGTAGAAGGTTTGTATGCTGTGTCTATTTCTTGATTTTGTATAGTAAATGTGTGTATTAATTGTACTTCACCATTATCATGTGCTATCTGGTCTTGTGTGGATTGTGAAGAGCAGGTTTAGACTATATTAGTTAAAGGCAAAAGTAATGATTAAATTAAACAAGAGAAAGGACTCATTTGCAAATCTTGTGACTGCTTTACTGCTAAAGTGACAACTGCTGCTATTCACTGTGTAATTTGTCCATTTTGGTGTGTTCATTGCACTTCACAGAACAGTATTTAATGGAAGTTCGTTTCGAATTAGTAAAACTAGGTTCTTTATAAATAAAGTTTTTACATTATTATGCCTAATTAGGCTGGCGACCGTATAACTATTTCATTTAACAATCAGCTGATGTTACTTTTTGCAAAATTATTTCTTTTGCTGTCTACCTACAGCTATTATTACGAAATTAAGTTTCGATACCAATCTTTCCGTTAGGTAAACTCTGTCAGATTTTCTAAACTCCTCTCAGAGGGTAACATTTACTGCAAGTTTAGGCCATATTTGGCAAATTTACTACCGCAGTAGTGTTATACGTAGCTGCCTTGTGACAGAAATAAATCTTGTCGTCACTAGGTTAAACTGCTCGCCGGTATACCAAGCGGAGCAGTGGTGTTATAGCTTCACACGTTATCCTTCCAATAGGATTTCCTTAGGTGCCTTGGACAATGGAGATATATGAGAGATATCTGGTTCCTGAGCTACCCACTGTGCTGAGATGAAGTAAATTCTGTGCTTTCTACATGCTCTGAAGCACAGCTGTGAACATATTTATCATCCCTTCTGGTTCTCTTAAGTAGACTTCTGTGTCACTATAGCCAGCTATAAAGAGCTCTCCAAGGCTGCAGAAAACCACAGCACTCCAATGCAATGAAAGGAAGGAAAGAGAAGAAGTAATTAGCTGATCAGCAACTGGCAGTGTGAAATATGGTCTGCAGTTACAATGATGGCTTACGTTGGTTATAAGTGCAGATTACATCATAAAGTCTGTTGGGTGACAGGTTGGGCATAAGATGCTTGTATCAGTATTAGAAACTTCTCAGTCGAGGCGTAAAAATGTAATACTATGATTCGACAGATTGGTACACAGTATCATTACATTGATTAGCACTGTTTATATCTTCGACAGTCATTGGGGCTCAGTTCGGAACGGTGCACATTACTGAGACAATCTGATTCCAGGTCGAATATGTATCTGGAGACGAACCAGACAGCAGTGGGCCAGACTGTCGCCGACCATATGGCGTGACAACCAGGCTCGATGTACTGGGGTGCAAGATTCCAGTCGACCACATCTGACCACCACAACGGAGGACTGCCTTGTAGTGCACCTGCACCTGCTATCCAGTAATAAGTAATGGGCTTCCTGTTCTGGGTTATTCCTCACCATTGATGGGAGACTAGCACCAGTCGGATTAGGGATTTACCATCTTATGAATAGGCTGCCTTTAACATCAAACACAAACGGTTTCATTTGAACTGGTGCCATGATCGGGAATTATGGACTACTGGTTGATGGCGTCGCATTATGTTCAATGATGAATAGCGGTTCTTGCACTGACTGCAGAGAGGTCCCATAGTTCTAATGTTTTGCAGAGGTGTTAACTCCTGCCATGACTGTGGGGGAGTCATCGGGTATGACTGCAGGTCACGGCTTGTAGCGACTGAGGAAATTTTGATGGCACAATGGTACGTCAAGCACTGCATCCTCAACGGTATCACTCATGCAACTAAACTTTGGTGCCATTTTACAACAGGAGCATTCTCGTCCACAGATGGCAGTTGTCTCCATGAAGTATCTGCGAGATGCTGAGGTATTCCCATGACTAATATGTTGTTCAGACGTACCCCCACTAGAACGTACTGAACCAACTCGGACGTCAAATTCATCCCAGTGCCAGTATCCTGGAGATCAAGGACCATGTGGAACAACTGTAGGACAGTGCACGCGTCCAGACCAGAGGGCGTGCAATGTCTTCCTTATGAAGGGCTGAGTCTGCAAAATTGGATTCGATTTTGCACACACTGCAGAAACAATTACATACGCTCTCAATTTGTGAAATTTAATTTGGTTCCTCTTGCCCTTTCTGGTGGTTCAATTCTTTTAGCTAGACAGTTTATGTTTTTACGGAGAAAGTATGCCTTATTTGAAAACTTACACACACGATCACCGTCATAGCAAGTTCCCACAAACATGATCCAAGGAAAATGTATTTGACCAACTGAATTCCATAGCTGATTTCTTGGGTTTCAATAAAAATTTATCCATGTTGTAAAATTCTATGTCTTTCATTTTTGATACAACTAATTCGTCGAATTTGAAAATGTGTCTTACACCAGGAATAACGTTTACGGGAAGTCAAATGATTGTTCAACTCCAAAAATTTTTAATGAGGTTACGTTGACACCTAAAAGATAACAATTCTTCATTACCATATGCACATAGTACATCTTTCTATACGAACAATGTGAATATGAATGCCATATCTTGGCTTTAACGATATGAAATAACAACTCCATACAATTAAGTTCGTAGTAGCCAGTAAGTTAGAAAATACACGTAGAAAATTTCACAAAAATATTTTTCATGATATATCAAGAACCTTAGGCTGATCTCGAAAATCAAAAATTTGAATTGAAAAGAATCAGAGCTTTCAAGGAAATAAATATTTATTACCTACAAAAACAAGTTGTAAAAATGCAGCTGATTAATACTCCAGGAGCAACAGCTCTATAGCACTTTACTTGGCTACAATACTTCAGACCTGATAATGTTAACGCGTTTACTGCGTTATTGTCATGCCTTTTGGTTTTTATAATTGACGGGCATAATTATAGTTTGGCAGTAGAGGCATTGTACAAGACGATGTAAACAGGAAAATACCTAACATATGAAAAAAGATGAAGGAAATGTGTTTTCATATCTACATTGCTTGGATTCGTTTAGCTAAGATGTAACTAGGGCTAGTATTCGACGAGATGCATGTGGGAAACCCCACTAAACACCTCAAATTGGCCGGAACAATCAGCACTTAACAACCTGTGACTTGACCAAGACACTCCTTACCGCCCGAGTTTGACACATTATTGTGTAACCATGCCTACTTGTCTGCTGAATTTGTAGTATTCTGTCCGCGTGCTGAATGTGTTTGAGAAGAGCTCAGTTTCTGGAGTATAAATCTTTTCAATTTTTATTTTCACACTTTTTGCCTCATTTCTAGCGCAAAACATGGGGTCCGTCGATGAACAGATGAACACACGTGTGTGTGGTCTCGGTAACCCTATGAAGGGTTCCGTTTGACCACAGACAAATGGTAAACTACCTTTGTGATTAACTTACGTAGTTGGAGGAGGGGTGTTCTATGGTTCATTGTGGACGGTTGGTGGGCAGATATGCCACATCAACATTTACAAAACATTTTTCCTAGTGGGACATAAACAGCTGTTACATGTAACGGTCATGATTAAAAACTCCGCTGCAGCTGCAGTTATTCATGCTTGAAGTCTTTACATTACCAGGTTTCAAGGATTCAGCACTATCTTCAGGTGTATCTATAAATAGTAGGTCTAAGCGTGCATATCACAACTAACTTACAACATGTGATGCCTTTTTAGTTTTGACATAGACGTCGTGGACGTCTTCAGTTCTAGGCGGATGCAACTTTCAAAAATTTATATGTAATTCTATCAAATGACACACTTGCCAAAATACTAACGTTAACGTGCACGTTGTTGGCACAATAAACAGTCTGTCGGAAAAATTCCGCTTCGACGGTCAGAAGCGCTGTCCCTGTGTCACTCGTGACACGCAGGTATCGACCAGTGCGCTGACTGCTGCTATTAACTGCGGCCACCGCCAGGGAAATAGCGCGGTATCGGAAATTATTTGACAGGTAGCCCTGTTGCCGATTTACAGGCGCGACCGCGTGTATGTGATGTGGTCCACCTCAGGATACATGATGCACTGAATGTTTTAATTCAATGTAGTTTAATTTGTTTCATGCTTTACAGATCATTTGTTTGATTAATTGCAATGATGTGAAACTAGTTCTTTTACTGAATAGGAAGATCTTCTGCAGACAGGATCGCTTGGTATTTTTACTTTACTTCACAATGATCGGTTTCGACAGAACCTTTCTGTCATCACTGGTTCTACAATTTACCAAAATTAAAGCCATTACTGGGTAAAAACCCGTATGTAAGAAGGACATAAGCATTACTTTACACACCTTGGGAAATTCTTATTAACGTGCATACATGTAACCAATACAGTAACGCTTTCCACTCATAGGATACGACATCACTTTGGCTCCTCAAACACAGAAAAGGAACATATATAATATATATTGCAGCAACTGTGTGCCTACGAGTGCAGGTGAACACATAGGAAGTGCACTCGTGGCCCAAGCACAGCACACGAAAATCGAGTGGGCAAGCAGGTTTCAGCTGAGCAAGAGATTACGTGAATGGTCAACAGGTGGTGTGCGTGTGCACATACCGATAATTGATATTCTTACAGATATACGCTAGAAACTCTTTAACTGATATCCTTACTAAAACAACTCTGGAGAATCATTACACCGTGGAATCCAGACAATAGGATGCACCGAGTATTTTCCATCCACCTAGATACTAACTTAAGGCAAATACTGCCCGTTCTGGTGTCTGTAGACAAAACACATACTGTATGCTAATATAGTATACCACAGAAGCTGGAAAGAAAACGTAAGTATAAAGAAGATAACTGCGAAGAAACCATGGGTAAGAGAAGAAATACATTAGTTGATCGATTAAAGAAGGAAGTACAAAAATGTTCAGACAATTCAGGAACACAGAAATACAAGAAACTTAGGAGTGAGATAAATAGGAAGCGGAAAGACTGATTCGGCATATAGAAAAGACAGAACTACCTTCAGTGAAATTAAAAGCAGAAGTGGTAATGGGAATTCCAGCGTTAAGGAAAGAACGGATAAGTGGAAAGAATTCACTGAAGACCTCTATGAAGTAAAAGTTATCTGATGAAGTGTTAGAAGAAACAGGAGTCGATAGAAAAGAGATAGTGGAACCATTATTAGGATTTAGAAGAGCTTCCAAAGACTTAAAATCCAATAAGGCAGAAGATATAGTTAACATTTCATCAGAATTTCTAAACTCATTGGAGGAAATGACAGAAAAATGATTATTCACATTGGTGAGTAGAATGTAAGAGTCTGGCGGCATACCATCTAACTTTCGGAAAACATAAGCCACACAATTCCGAAGATTGCAAGAACCGATAAGCACGAGTTGTTGCACAATCAGTTTAACAGCTCATGCATCCAAGTTGCTTCCAAGAATAATATACAGAAGAATGGAAAAGAAAATTGAGAATGTGTTAGATGGCTATCTGTTTGGCTTTAGGGCAGATAAAGGAAACAGAGAGGCAATTCTGACGTTGCGGTTGTTAATGGAAGCAAGACTAAAGAAAAATCAAGATACGTTAGTAGACCTAGAAAAAGGGTTCGACAATGTCAAATGGTGTAAGATGTTCTGAATTCTGAGATAAATAGAGGTACGGGAGCCAAGTGGAACAATAAGAGTGGAAGACCAAGAAGGAAGTGCTCTGGTTAAAAAGGGCATGAGACAGGGATGTAGTCTTTCGCCAATCTATTCGTCGATGGCTACGGTGGCAGCTCGCAGGCCGAATTTGCTACCTAGGCAGCAAAATAAGCTATGATGAACGGAGCAAGGAGGACATAAGAAGTAGACTAGCACTGGCAAAACTGACATTCTTGTCCCAAAAAGAAGAAAAACACGTGGATAACAGCAGATATTAGGAAGTCCTACAGTTTCCTTTAGTGTTTTATTGCCATGTAAAAGTCACGATGAACGAATCGTTAATTTCTGTCTCTGGTACAATAAGATTTACAGGAGGATGCTGACTGCGCATAAACTAATTTAATGACAAATTAATATACGAACAATACAAAGAATAAAAGCAAAGTAGTCTGTAATATTTTACATCCTCCGCCACACAACAACAGTGGTACAAAGCACTGCATCTTCCACCCAGCAACAGTGATGTGAAGCAGACTCTGTCAAGCACAATCACTATGGAGCATCCTCCGCCTCACAACATGTTATCAGGCACTATTTCTTATGGGAGCCTTTATACTTTGTATGCATTGTTTTAGTTCACATAATGGTACTTCAACTAACGTCAGCGCCCAGGCTTTAAATTTTTTAGGCTTTTTACGGTTTTAGTGACTTCATTGTATGTGGTAGCTAATAACATCATGGTACTTGGTGCCTAACTGTTTACAGATGTTACGTATATATTTGGTAATTTTTGTTGTATTTGCTCTGCAGTACTTATCGTAGTTTGGTGGTGGTGGTGTGTGTCATTTATTACTTTACTTACCTCCATCCTTTCTCAGTATTCTACAGAACGAGAATAGTCACGTCAATGACCGAACGGGAAATTCGTAATTTTGTGAAATAAATCAGACTGGACAAAAGCAGTAATCACACCAATCTTTAAACATGGAAACAGAAAAGATTGTAACAACTACAGAGGTATCTCTTTAATCAGCGTTGTGGGTAAAATCTTCTCAGGTATTGTTGAAAGGAAAGTGCGAGTATTAGTTGAGGAGCAATTAGATGAAAATCAGTGTGGGTTTAGGCCTCTTAGAGGTTGTCAGGACCAGATCTTTAGCTTACGACAAATAATGGAGAAGTGTTATAAGTGGAACAGGGAATTGTATCTATGCTTTATAGATCTAGAAAAGGCATATGACCGGGTTCCTAGGAGGAAGTTATTGTCTGTTCTACGAGATTATGGAATAGGAGGCAAACTTTTGCAAGCAATTAAAGGTCTTTACATGGATAGTCAGGCAGCAGTTAGAGTTGACGGTAAACTGAGTTCATGGTTCAGAGTAGTTTCAGGGGTAAGACAAGGCTGCAACCTGTCTCCACTGTTGTTCATATTATTTATGGATCATATGTTGAAAACAATAGAATGAACTCTATAGATGTAGCAGTCAGGGCGAACAGGCTTAGATGGTGGGGTCATGTTACACGCATGGGAGAAGCAAGGTTACCCAAGAGACTCATGGGTTCAGCAGTAGAGGGTAGGAGGAGTCGGGGCAGACCAAGGAGAAGGTACCTGGATTCGGTTAAGAATGATTTTGAAGTAATAGGTTTAACATCAGAAGAGGCACAAATGTTAGCACTGAATAGGGGATCATGGAGGAATTTTATAAGGGGGGCTATGCTCCAGACTGAACGCTGAAAGGCATAATCAGTCTTAAATGATGATGATGATGATGAAACAATAAATACTAGGCACAATGGAGCTTTGAACCCAGCTCTCCCTGACCGCTACGGTCGCAGGTTCGAATCCTGCCTCGGGCATGGATGTGTGTGATGTCCTTAGGTTAGTTAGGTTTAAGTAGTTCTAAGTTCTTGGGGACTGATGACCTCAGTAGTTAAGTCCCATAGTGCTCAGAGCCATTTGAACCCAGCTCTCCACACCGAGTGATGTGGCGCAGTGGTTAGCACACTGGACTCGCATTCGGGAGGACGACGGTTCAGTCCCGCGTCCGGTCATTCTGATTAAGGTTTTCCGTGGTTTCCCCAAATCACTCCAGGCAAATGCCGGGATGGTTCCATTGAAAGGGCACGGCCGACTTCCTTCCCCGTCCTTCCCTAATCCGATGAGACCGATGCCCTCGCTGTTTGGCCTCTTCCCCTAAACAACCCAACCCAACCCAGATCTCCCACTTTGTAGTTCGATCCGTGACTACACAGCCACGACATTTCGCTCCACCTTACGTATCTTGGGCTTGGACTGTTTGCTGTTTCTATTTTGTTTCTTTTCTCACTATTTGGTGCACCTTCTTCTTCGTGCTTGATCTGTGTTCAGATTTTGACGGGCTATCCAGTGGGCCATTTTACTACTGAATCTGAGGGGGTGCGATGGGGAGTTTCCCTTGCTAGTGTTACCTGTCGAAGCAGGGGCGGGTAGCTAGAGAGTACGTATATATGTACAGGATATTCTATTTGTCTAATGGACGCCTGTGCGACGCAGTAGACGCCAGGCAGCGAGCGCTCCATTGCCCGGAAATCAGATACCGTGTCGCCCCTTTACTGCTGCGGTACGACATGACTACATACAAAGTACAAGAAAATAAATTTTATACTCAGCCATGTCACGCAATGAGATTCTGGAACTACCTGCCATTATTTTCCAAGCATTTATGACTTCTATTCAATAAATTATTAATCACACTATGTAATTCTCTCTGAGATATTGAACTAATTGATTCATGGATATTGTCCTTGAGTTCCTGTATCGTGTGAGGATTTATTGAGTATAATTTGTCATTCAGTGCACCTCGCAAATAAAAATCAATACTTCTAGCGGGCCAGATATTGTTACTAACCACCCTTTCATCGAACTCGTCGGGAATTGTGTGCAAAGGAACATTGGCCGCATGAGTCCTTGCCGAATCCTGTTGAAAAAATGCGAAGCTTCTTTCTCTTTCACGCAGGTCATTAAAAAACGGTCGCAAAATCTTTTGCACAGATCTTTCACTTGTAACAGTTTCATTAAAAAATTGAAATATTATTCTGCCACTAACTTCCCACCACACCCCTATTTTCTGGTCGTGAAGGGGTTCCTCATGAAGAACGTTTACGTGCGCTCCAACGTCGACAGTTTTGGGAATTAATATTCCCGTCTAAATGGAACCAAGCCTTCTCTGAACGCAGAATGAGGTGAGAATCTATTTCACCGTCATGCACTTGTTTTAAAACCCATTAGCAAAACTTAACCCTGTGCACAGGATCATCAGGTCGAAGTTCTTGCACTACTGATACTTTATAAGGACTTAGCCTAAGCAGCTAAGCACCTCTTTGTACAGAGGTGCACGATATTTGTATCTGCTGCGAAAGAATTCTTTTTAGGGTAATTTTGCAGGCGGTATGCAATGTCATCGAGATTGGCTTCTGTGAGCACTCTACGTCGTCGTTTACGCTACTTGTCTTCAGCATTTCCCATTTCAAGAAATTTATTCACTAATGTGTGAACTGTATCACAACTCGGAACTCGAACACTTGGAAACTTCTGTTCAAACAATCTACGAACAGTACGAGCGGACTCTGTACGCACATACAAACCGTAAATAAACACTCATTGGGAACCGAACAATTCTCTCTTGTTATTGTTGCGTTCGCAAACTTCACTGTTACATTCGTTATGCCTGTTTCACTGCTCGAACGACACTGCCCAACAAGGCGCGTATGGGGCTTCAGACTAAAACTCACAAAAAAGAGGGGCATACTGCAGTCCCACGGGACACATTCGACCGGCAGGCGCGGCTTCCGTGGCCGGCCTCCTATACCCCGGGCAGGCGGTCATTAAATAAATGGAATACGCTGTATATACGACACTGAAGCGCCAAAAGGCGTGCACATCCAAATACAGAGGTATGTAAACAGGTACAATACGGCGAGGCGATCAGCAACGCCTATACAAGAAGTGTCAGGCATAGTTGCCGGCCGAAGTGGTCGTGCGGTTCTAGGCGTTGCAGTCTGGAACAGCGAGACCGCTACGGTCGCAGGTTCGAATCCTGCCTCTGGCATGGATGTGTGTGATGTCCTTAGGTTAGTTAGGTTTACCTAGTTCTAAGTTCTAGGGGACTAATGACCTCAGAAGTTGAGTCCCATAGTGCTCAGAGCCATTTGAACCATCAGGCACAGTTGTTAGATCGGTTACCGCTGCCAAAATGGCAGGTTATCGAGATTTAAGAGAGTTTGAACGAGGTGTTGTAGTCGGCGCACGAGCGGTGGGACACAGCATCTCCTAGGTAGCTATGAAACGGGGATTTTCCCGTACGACCATTTCACGAGTGTACCATGAATATCAGGAATGCGGTAAAACATCAAATCTCCGATATCGCTGCGGCCGGAAAAAGATCCTACAAGAACGGGACCAACGACGACTGTAGAGAACCTTCAACGTGACAGAAGCGCAACACCTCCGCAAACCGTTGCAGATTTCAGTGCTGAGCCATCAAAAGTGTCAGCATGCGAATTATTCGACGAAACATCAGCCACATAGGCTTTCGGAGCTGAACGCTCACTCGTGAACTCTTGATGACTGCACGACACAAAGCTTTACTCCTCAACTGGGCTCGTAAACACCAACATTGGACTGTTGACTATTGGAAACATGTTGGCTAGTCGGACGGGTCTAGTTTCAAATTGTATCGAGCGGATGTACGTGTACGGGTATGGACACAACCTCAAGAATCCATGGTCCCTACAAGTTAGCAAGGGAATGTTCAAGCTGGTGGAGGCTCTGTAATGGTGTGGTGCGTGTGCAGCTGGAGTGATATGGGACCCCCAGATACGTCTAGATACGACTCTGACAGGTGACACGTACTTAAGCATCCTGTCTGATCACCTGCATCCATTCATGTCCATTGCGCATTCCGACGGACTTGGGCAATTCCAGCAGGACAATGCGACACCCCACATGTCCAGAAATGATTCAGAGTGGCTCCAGTTATACTTTTCTGAGTGTAAACACTTCCTCTGTCCACCAAACTTCCTAGACATGAACATTATTAAGCTTAGTAACGTGCTGTTCAGAAGTGATCTCCACCCCTCGTACTCTTACGGAGTTCCGGACAGCCCTGCAGGATTCATGGTATCAATTCTCTCCAGCACTACTTCAGACATTAATCGAGACCATGCCACGTAGTGTTGCGGCACTTCTGCGTGCTCGCGGGAGCCCTAAACGATATTATGCAGGTGTACCAATTTCTTTGGCTCTTCAGTGTACATACGAGAGGCTTTCATTTTTGTTCTGACAGCAGGTTAATTTTATTCAGGTTTCCAATACATCATATTACTCCCCACTCTTTTGGTTACAAAACCCTATTTTTCAACGTAGTTTTCGTCCAACACGACAGCCTTATGTCACCTTACTGGGAGAGCCTGTATGCGCTCATGGTACCACTCCACTGGCCGACGTCCGGGCTAACGTCTTGCTGCATCAATAACCTCCCCATTAGCCACGTTCTGCTCCAGTTGGAGTTCATCCTTAATTGGGCCAAAGTCCGCCCCCGGTAGCTTGGTGGTCAACGCGACAGACTGTCAATCCTAAGGGCCCGGGATCGATTCTCGGCTGGGTCGGAGATTTTCTCCGTTCAGAGACTGGGTGTTGTGTTGTCCTAATCATCATCATTTCATCCCCATCGAAGCGCAAGTCGCCGAAGTGGCGTCAACTCGAAAGACTTGCACCAGGAGAGCGGTCCACCCGACGGGAGGCAGGTGCGAGGTCCGGGCTATAGGATGGATGAGTAAGAACAGTCCAATGGAATCTTGTCAGGTCGTGGACACATGATTTTTCGCCTACGTGTGTAGCCTTAAAAAGCCTGAAAACTATAGTAATGTCGAGTAAACGTTATATATCCACAGGTGATCATTGATGCTATACTTTGGAGCCCAATAAACATCTTGGAATATATAAAAAAATAATAGGTGAAGAAACAGTTCAGTCCTGTTGAATGTACAAGGACTGCATTTATAATTTCATCACAGCCTGTAGAATGGAACACTTTCCCCAAATTTACGACGATAAATTGTAGCATGCTCACTCAGTAGTGAGATCGTTTTATTACATGTCTGTATCAGAAAGATAGTTTAAGATAATAAAATTATGATCGGTACTTTTTAGGTGAAACATTTAGGGTTGAACTTTGCATTGGAAAACGTGCTTCATTTACTCTGATACTGAACAGCAAAGTACTTTCCTTGTAACAAGCGCGGTCTGAGTGCTGTTGTTTCAACTTGCGACCTCGCTCTTCCCATGGCGGCCGTTGTTCTGTTTCCCGGCTTCCGGTTCCCTCAGCGCCGCTGGCGCTGTTATTCCTACCCCACCGCCAGCTGCTGTTTCACAGAATGTATTACTGGCTAACTGTTCTCATTGTATTTATGGAGGGCGCTTCCTCTCAGCATGTTAGAGTCCTCGTGTTTGAGCTCGTAACATGTGCAGCAAGGGCACAAGACCATTGGGATTGGAAGGTGAGCGTAACGTATACTTTGAGCTACGGTTACGATATTTCTGTAAATAATTTTAATGAATATTTTTTTCTCTAGTATTCTACACCGACACGCAAGGGTTATCGGACCAGGTTACATGTGTGCATTCAAGTTTTTTATTTATTTCGTTTATTTGTTTATTTAACCAGATCTGGTTACATCGGACGAGGGCTTAACATGTACATTATAATTATCCGGGCTGTTATTCCGTGGTCGGTTGATGAATATTGTCTCAATTCCCAACGTTTCGTCTCCGACTGCGGGAAACATCTTCAAGGTGGTCCATAGGTCGATGGAAGGTCCAACACACCCACTCAGTAGCGAGCCAGTGGGTGTGTTGGGACCCCCTTGAAGATGTCTCCCGCAGTCGGAGACGAAACGCTGGGAATTGAGACAAAATTCATCAACCGACCACGGCATAACAGCCCGGATAATTATAATGGACATGATATTTCCGGCCGTGAAAGTCTACATATTAGTATTAACATGTACAGTTCCTTTTTTGCGTCATATCTACCTAAGAAATAATTTGAACATGACTAATAGTATTAAAATGATTTGATGTCTTGACTAAATTATACTATGAACTAATGAAGTTAATACTGGCAGTATTCCTACTGTTGCAGCCGCTGCCACTAATACACTAATAGTGGTAATCGTAATAATAACAGTAATAATAATGACAAGAATAAGAATAATGATAGTGTATATACGAGAAGAAAAAAAAAATGGAAATGAACGTATGGCATCGTTGGCCGGGAGGCACCTATTCGGGGAAGTTCGGCCGCCAAGTGCAGGTCTTATTTCATTCGACACAACATTGGGTGACATGCGCGCCGAGGATGAGAATGAAATGATGATGACGACAGTATAAGAGTCTGTGCAAGTTTCTTTTTCAGATCAAGACGGAAGAGCTTTACATGTTTTTGTAGGACTTGGAGAGATGCTGATGCCTTCTTGCACATTGCAATTACATCCAATTTAGATTTCCATCTGTTATTACTCCTAGACTCTCTGCAGAAGGAGTGGGTTTAAAGATGGTAGGAATTATCCTTGAATGACCAACCAAGTAGCTCTTGAATTTTGGATGGGCTGAGCTTTAACCCTATATCATACCACCATTTTGATAGTGCACACAGGTCGGTATTGAGGTTATCGATAGCTGTCTTGAGGTTTATTGGTTTTGCAGTGAGATACAGCTGGAGGCCTTCAACAGTAGCCTAAAACTGATGACAAATCATTTACTACAACGAAAAGAGTGTAGAACCTGGGGGACGCTTGATACTACCTGCCTGCTTCGTGACTTTATTGTACCTGGCATGACGCATTGCTGGCGAGAGTCAGGTAAGAGCGATATTATTGCAATGCAGGTGTCGAGAAATGTAGGGTGCTACGTTTGGCAAGTAAATTGGCTTAATATACAACATCACAGCGTTTCCCGAAATCTAAGAAGCACGTAATAGTTGTCTCTTGTGCATCTGTAGCAATCTTCAGGTCATCTATTACTTTTGTAGGTCCGTAATCAGATGGTGCTGAGGCAACGTTATTTTTAGACAGTTTCTTAAATAATGCTGCTTCCAGACCTCAGGGAAAACACTGTTGATTAAGGAGTGATTGAAGATACCTGCTATAGTGGGCAGTATTGGGTCAATACTTCATCGTTTGGACTGTGACGCCATCGTGTCCAGTAGATGCTGGTGATGATTTTTTTGACAGTATTGTAAGTATGATGCTTTATATAGAATTCTTCGTGGCTGCAGTCCTTCACCCCGATGAAGTAATCAACGAGTCTCTGTTTCGATTGTGGCTGAATTGTGGTTGTAGGTAAAGTGAAATACCGGTTAATGAATCGACTGGGACAACTGAATCAGCTGCAGCTCTTACTTTGCCTATACCAACACTACGCAGATTTTTCCATACGACAGCTAGTTTATTTCTGCTATCGCTTAACGTATGGGCAAGCCTGAGTTTTGAATTTCTCACAGCTTGACTGACTCTGTTCCCCTTCAGCTTTGTAAGTAGTATGATTTTCAGGTATGGGGCCTAATTTGTATGCCCGATGTGCAGCGTCTCTGAGATTTATGAGTTGTTTTAGTTCTTCAGTTAGTCAAGGTGCAAGTTACCTACTTACTTTCCCAGTCTTTAGGGCGGCGTATTTGTCTTTTGAGTAAGTTTGTTTATAAATCCATGAAGTTATTCGTTTAGGAGACGTCACCCAAACTGTTTCTTGCACCTCAGCTGAAAATTCAGATAAATTAATGCGTCTGAAGTCTCAGTATGCAGTCAGCTGCGGTTTCTTTCTGGGAGCTAGCGAGTGGGGCCTACGCCATGAAAGTTGTCATGGGTGGACAGGCCGCGTGCAGGTATGTGAGAGGCACGAATTACAGTATTGTAAGTAAGATGCTTTACATAGAATTCTTGAAAATATATCTATGGGAGTGCGGCTAGGCTTACTGTTCGTGTGATGGGTTGGAGCAAGCTGAAAGAGCGACACGTTTGAGGAAGAAGCATCCGTTTAAATTTCACATTGGATGGACTATTGAATAGAAAATTTCTGTTTGTGTCAGCAACTGAAATTATTATATCTATTAAAACTTTAAAAGAAAGTTCCGAAACAGGCAAACCTACCTACTTTATAAGAAGATTGTAGGGGCACATAAAAGGCGCTATCTTTTAAGGGATATGATTTCTGTGAACGGATATTCCACTTGTTTATCTTCATTACTGTGATAACACCTCTCATTCTTTTTTCTCAGGATTGGAAACAGACAAAGATGCGGTATGTTTTATAATTCGCGTACGTTCTTTGTGAATGCGTGCCGGAGATGGCAGCACTATATGGGACGCAGAACTCTAGCGGCAGCAGTGAGAGCGAAGACTGTTTTTGAAAATGGCGAAAAGTGCCGTACAGGTAGGTACCACGATTTCTGAGGGCCACCACATGTCTGCGTGCGTGGCATGTTGCCAGCCAACGTTGACGTGTGGTGGCGACGTGAATGATACTCTCTCTTGATCGATTCTGACAACGGATGAGATATGGATGTGATTTTTCAGTGGTCAAAATCGACTCGTAGCGGCCGTGGACTCATGGAGTCGACATTATGAAACGTGTGGGCGGCTGCAGGGAGATTACATCGAGAAGTGACACCTTTCAGTTTTCTTGTGATAAGTTTTTGAAAAAAAAAAAACAATCGGAGCTGTTATAACCTGAATGCGCATCGTAAAGCAAACGATGAACTTTTTTGGGCGCAATATGTTGTTAGTGCTCACTAGCGACATTCGTAAAGAACGTCACCCGTCGGCAGAGCCTTGAATTAAAAATAGAGCTGTATTTCTAAGGTTTTCGTGGCAAAAGTCTGGTTCTACACATAGCTTTAATCTGACATAAGTTTCGGAACATCGTACACTGTGCTGGAATGTGGAAGATTCATTCTGGATACAGTCACTGCCGCAAATACCTGGTTACCGTCACTGTCTGTTAACAAGATGTCATACGTTCGAATCCCGTTGACATTGCAGTATGGATGTTTGCAATACACACTCATCATCTTCAAATCAAATGCGAAGCTGCCTGAACATTCCCGGCGGGGTCAGGGATTTTCTCTGCCTCGTGATGACTGGGTGTTGTGTGATGTCCTTAGGTTAGTTAGGTTTAAATAGTTCTAAGTTCTAGGGGACTGATGACCTAAGATGTTAAGTCCCATAGTACCGAGAGCCATTTGAACCATTGGTCAGACAATTAGGACCACAGAGGATACATATTTACAACTGCCGTTCAAATCTACTTTTACCGAACGTAGCCTTAGCACCGAACATGGACTATACAGTGATTACAGTGTGTGTGTGTGTGTGTGTGTGTGTGTGTGTGTGTGTGTGTGTGTGTGTGCGTGTGTGTGCGTGTGTGTTCGTGTGTGCGTATTATCTTCATGGTAATGCTCTGCATACCGAGATTTTAAATTTCCTTGGACAAAGCTACCTTCGTAACGAGTAAAGGGAAATGGACAAATGGAGTATCAAATTAATAAGCATGAGCCTAGTTTAAACGTTTCAATTTTTGAAGGTAATCAGGGTATTTTAGAAAAGGTTAATCAGTGATACGAGAGGAAATTACTGTCCGAGTTCTCAAAGCCAAGCGAAGAGTGGAAAATGGATGACTGGGGTCTCAAATTGACAAGCATGATATCTAGTTTTAAAAAAAAGTTTAATTTCTTGAAATTAAAATGGATAATTCCCAAAACCTTCATTAGTGATTCGAAGGAAAACCGAACTGTCTCACGAACAACTACTGATGTAAACAAAGTGTCAGAAAATTCATGTCTTGTAGCACCAAATATGCAGATAAAATACCTTCTACACCATCCAAAATTTTCGCCATTTAATATCCGTTGATAATTTGCACTGTACTTTTGATGCTGAAGCTGTGCGATGGATTACAGGAACTATATTTAATACGTAATCGACGTACTAGTGTATTTACCTTTGACTGTATATAACTGATTATAATTATAATGAAAATATTGTAAATTGGTGGGTAATCGCCAAGGAACCTATACTGAAATGTATCGTTAGCAACAACGAAATGGTAGTAGCTGTGCCGTTGTTTATCTTTGCGTATGGAGAGTCACTGTCGCGTTGCGAGCAGTAAGGAGGCAGAGCAGCTTGAGTCATGAAAGAGTGCGAAAGTGTTCGTTAGGCGCTCCCGCCGTCGCGGTGTACAGCCACGCGCGCGCCAATGTACACGCGCCTGATTTGTTAATCCACGACTATTAAGAGCACGGTAGCAATGTACAGGCAGAGGAAGCTGCAGTTCTAACTATTGCCCATCCCATAACTATCCGTGGCTGTGGAGGCGACTCGGGGTTCTTCTCATCGAGCAGCAGCATCAACAACAACGGAGTCTCAGCATTGTCGTTGGCTACATTCTTAGTCTTCCGCAAAGCTACAACTTCGTAAGACTGTTAACTGACGAACATAATAAGGTGGAGGCTTGCAACATTTCTTTCCCAAAGTATGGATAACTTGAATAATAACTTGCAATAGTTTAAACTTGTAGGGCACCTGTGTTGTCATTGTCCTCAGATATTATTACCAAGCAGCGTCCCTTTCCTTCCCATGCAATCACAGAGTGTCGTAACAATATGAAAATTGATTATCTATTTACTGCCAGTTAGTGTGTTTGCTTAAGACCAGTTTCAGTCTAATTTTTTTGCCACAGTAACTGTTTATTCTTGTGTTGCATAACAGAGGCTACTTAAAGTAAAGTAAAATTTCACGGGAAAAACTAATAACTAAAGATGTAGCACAAATTAAGACTGCACAATTTAATTTATTCTGTATTTAGTTTAGCTAGTGACTTCTGCTGACTTGGTAAGTATTTTATTGTTGTTATTTTAAAAGCGAAGTCAATTGCTCATATACTTAAAGTAAATTCAGTTCAATCTTTCAATAATCAAAAGTAAATTGCTTGCCTTTCTATAAATTTTGCATTACGTTATACTGAGGTTACTGAGAGTAATTTTTTTCACATATCAGAGTAGAAGTTAAGCCAATCATTTATATAACCAGTAATTTCATTTAATGTTAATTTCAAAATTTAGTATTTCAGAATAAGTAACTGCAAACGCAGTGCTTTCTGATCATTTATTTTCTCGTGAATTGTTGTGCTGTGAAAAAGCTTGGCAAACTTTTGTTGCCACGCCTGGACTGGCAGCCATTCAATTCTCCCTTTATTTAGTTAATCATTGTTTTCATGCGTTATCAATTATTTTTGTAGTAAATATTACGTGGTAGCCTTTTTTCTCCCTATGCAATTCGTGAGTGATTGCACTATATTCCACCCATTTCAAAATTGTCATCAGTATTTAGGTTAAGTTTATAATAGGTTCTTCCTTCAGAAGAGTCAGTTGTACACTTTCCTCCAACTAACCGGTGCTATTTTCCTTCGATAACGATAGCCTTCTTCACTGTAAAATTTCATTAGGCGTATGCGATCACGGTCAGTTACATCGCAATCCAGTAGGCCAATTAGGGAGGAGGTGGTTACAGTTTTAAGGTCTATTTATTTTGAGTGGTAAAAGATCCATTGATGTGATATTTACCGAACAATAAAAAGGATTTGTAATAAAAAGAATTAAAAAGATAGAAAAAACAGTCAAATGCTTTGTGGAATGAGTAATGAATGATATTCGAAATCATTTACAGCGAGTGAGGTGCCGACTGAAAAATCAGAGTCCAGTGTTTAAGTTAGGATCTTAGAATTTTAAATAGTGCTGGAGGATATTTGTTTGATGGATTATGTAGATCGTGCAATTATTTGCTGTACATGTTTTTGACCATCATTAAAAGATACATCTATTGTTGGACTATCTAATTTATTTCTTGCTTTTTAACAAATCAGTTCAATGAACATTTGATAGTTTTTTCAATTTTTTCTTTAGTATGTCATGCAATTCATTTATCCTGTTTCCCTTTGCGGTCACAATATTTAAGAACGGATGCACTATATAAATAAGAATTAATTGATGTTAAACCTCACCAATCAGATTTAGAACTTCCAAAATAAAGTTCAGTACGTGGTAAATCATATGCTGCTGCAGGGTGTAAACTGCAATTTCGATAGCCTTCATAGCTAAAAGTGGCAGCTGAGGGGCGGCACTAGCAGAGTGCATGGACGATTTTTTTCTGGTCATATACTTTCACAAATGACGTGTCCACCATTTATATCTACAAACACTATCTCAGAGTATGAAATATCATTTCACAACAGTACAATGATATAGCATATATTATAGTTCAATAGTAAAGTTAATACATCAAACAACAGAAACATGTAAAGATAGAACACACTTTCAATAAATATTCAGGATGTTTCTTTGATAAGTAAATGAACCTGCGTGACAGATTAAAACTTTGCACTCAGACGTTCACCATTTGAT
Organism: Schistocerca piceifrons; assembly: GCF_021461385.2. Taxonomy (NCBI): domain Eukaryota; kingdom Metazoa; phylum Arthropoda; class Insecta; order Orthoptera; family Acrididae; genus Schistocerca; species Schistocerca piceifrons. Next base: position 510,547,200 of record NC_060138.1, read on the forward strand.
GAAAGAAGTCATTTTCCTGTGCACGGCCGTACTTCATTTTCGTGTTAAGGTCAGGAAATTCAAGAAAGGAATTTTATACACGTGAATTGTGAGGGATTACTCAGGTAATCTATGACTCACATGTTAACAAAAGCAGTGCGTCGAATTTGGTTCGTTATTGGGGGCCATGGTTATCGTGTTTCTCATTCTTACCTCCGTGAATTACCGCTGGGGCCCGGGAAACGGGATATTCGTGAAATTCTCCTGTTACAGATTCTTCTCCGTCACATCGACAACTAAGCCCTGTGCTTCACATTCCCGTGAACGAAAGGACGAATAGAAAGGTCTCCTCTTTATTAATGGTGGGGCTGCCAATCCGACAGTTCCCTGGCTGTATCCTCACGTCATCCAGCGCTCTTCCAATTTTAGCGATTTCCACTTTTTGTCTGCAAATATTTTAATTAATGGCTGGAAAGTAACGATGCAACTACTCCACTTATGTCTTGTCCTCTTGCGTTGATGTACACACATCAAAAAAAGTTTTGCATCACCGCGTTTCGCAGAACTCCTGAAGATAGACTATCGATATTGTATCACAGATACAGTCCCTTTGACTGTTCAGATATGTCACTAAACTGGCCCAAAGATGTGAGCAACCATGCATGGGAAGTACCTATTAGACGAAGGGGGTCCGACAACCGATCAGTTCCAGTCATTCCAACAGGAAGGATGTACACGGCTAGTGTTGTCTGTAGTTCAACCATGCCTAGACAGTCATTACCGCGGTTTCATCACGTCCGCACTGTTGCTTTGTGCCAGGAAGGGCTCTCAAGAAGGGAAGTGTCCAGGCATCTCGGAGTGAACCAAAGCAGTGTTGTTCGGACATGGAGGAGATACAGAGAGACAGGAACTATCGATGACATGCCTCGCTCAGGAAGCCCAAGAGGTACTGCTGCAGTGGATGACCGCTACATACGGATTATGGCTCGGAGGAACCGTGACAGCAACGCCAACATGCTGGATATTGCTCTTCTTGCAGCCGACTCAATCGGTGTGCAATAGGCTGCATGGTGCGCAGCTTCACTCCTGACGTCCATGGCGAGGTCCATCTTCGCAACCACAACATCATGCAGCGCGGTAGAAATGGGCCCAACAACATGCCGAATGGACCGCTCAGGATTGGAATCACATTGTCTTCACCGATGAGTGTCGCATATGCCTTCAACCAGACAATCGTCGGAGACGTGCTTGGAGGCAACGCGGTCAGGCTGGACACCTTAGACACACTGTCCAGCGAGTGGAGGTTCCCTGCTGTTTTGGGGTGGCATTATGTGGGGCCGACGTACGCTGCTGGTGGTCATGGAAGGTGCCGTAACGGGTGTACGATACGTGAATGCCGTCATGCTACCGATAGTGCAACTATATCGACAGCATATTGGCAAGGCATTCATCTTCATGGACGACAATTAGAGCCCAATCGTGCACATCTTGTGAATGACTTCCTTCAGGATAACGACATCGCTCGACTAGAGTGGTCAGCATGTTCTCCAGACATGAACTCTATCGAACATGCCTGGGCCTGTTTATGGACGATGTGACCCACCAACATCTCTGAGGGATCTACGCCGAATCGCCGTTGAGGAGTGGGACAATCTGGACCAACAGTGCCTTGGTGAACTTGTGGATAGTATGCCACGACGAATACATAAAGGACCTGCTACTGGGTATTAGAGGTACCGGTGTGTACAGAAATCTGGACCACCTCTGAAGGTCTCGCTGCATGGTGGTTCAGCATGCTAGTGTGGATTTCATGAGCAATAAAAAGGTCGGAAATAATGATTGTGTTGATCACTATTTCAATTTTCTGTACACGTTCCGGAACTATCGGAACCGATGTGATGCAAAACTTGTTATAATGTTCGTATTTCTGTGTGTACTTCAACTAATCCATGAAAGGAGGAAGTACTAAAATGTTCCGGAAAACTCAGGAATACAGAAATACAAGTCACTGAGGAATTAAATAAATAGGAAGTGCAGGGAAGCTAAGACGAAATGGCTGTAGGAAAAATGTGAAGACATCGAAAAAGAAATGATTGTCGGAAGGACAGACTCAGCATACAGGAAAGTCAAAACAACCTTAGGAGACATTAAAAGCAAGGGTTATAACAATAATAGTGAAACGGGAATTCCGCTGTTTAATGCAGAGGAGAGAGTGGATAGGTGGAAAGAATACATTGAAAGCCTCTTTGAGGGGGAAGATTTGTCTGATGTGACAGATGAAGGAACAGGAGTCGATTTAGAAGAGATAGGGATCCAATATTAGAATCAGAATTTAAAAGAGCTTTAAAGGACTTAAGATCAAATAAGGCAGAAGGGATAGATAACATTCCATCCGAATTTCTAAAATCATTAGGGGAAGGTGGCAACAAAACGACTATTCACATTGGTGTGTAAAATTTAGTCTGACACATACCATCTGATTGTCGGAAAAGCATAATCGACACGATTCAGAAAACGACAAGAGCTGACAAGTGCGAGAATTACCGCACAATCAGCTTAACTGCTCATGTATCCAAGTTGCTTACAAGAATAATATACAGAAGTATGGAAAGGAAAATTGAGGATTCGCTAGTTGACGATCAGTTTGGCTTAAGGAAAGGTAAGGGCCCGAGAGAGGCAGTTCTGACGTTGAGGTTAAGCAAGAGTAAATAAAAATCAAGACACATTCATAGGATTTGTTCGACAATGTAAAATGGTGAAAGATGTTCGAAAATCCGAAAAAAGTAGGGTTAAGCTATAGGGAGAGACGGGTCATATACAATATGTAGAAGAGCCAAGAGGGAATAATAAGAGTGGACGACCAAGAACGAAGTGCTCGTATAAAAAACGGTGTAAGACAAGGTGTAGCCTTTCGGCCGTACTGTTCAATCTGTACATAGAGGAAGCAATGATGAAAATAAAAGAAAGGTTCAGGAGTGGAATTAAAATTCAAGATGAAAGGATATCAATGATACGATTTGCTGATGACATTTCTATCTTGAGTGAAAGTGAAGAAGAATTACATGATCTGCTGAACGGAATGAACAGTCTAATGAGTACGAAGTATGGATTGAGAGTGAATCGAAGAAAGAAGAAGATAATGAGAAGTAGTAGAAATGAGAACAGCGAGAAACTAACATCAGCATTGATGGTCACGAAGAAGAAGTTAAAGAATTCTGCTACCTAGGCAGTAAAATATCAAATGACGGACGGAACAAGGACATGAAAAGCAGTCTAGCTATGGCAAAAAAGGGCATTCCTGGCCAAGAGAAGTCTACTAACATCAAATATCGGCCTTAATTTGTGGAAGAAATTTCTGAGAATTTACGTCTGGAGTACAGCATTGTATTGTAGTGAAATATAGACTGTGGGAAAAGCGGAACAGAAGAGAATCTAAGCATTTGATATATGCTGCTACAGACGAATGCTGAAAAACTGGTGGACTGATAAGGTAAGAAATGAGGAGGCTCTGCCCACAATCGGAGAGGAATGGAACATGTGGAAAATACTGATAAAGAAAGGGGACAGGATGATAGGACATCTGTTAAGACGTGAGGGAATGACTTCCATGGTACTAGAGGGCGCTATAGAGGGTAAAACTATAGAGGAAGATTGGAATACATCCAGCAAATAATTGAGGACGTAGATTGCCTTTCCACGACAATTTCTCTTGCCAGTCCAGTGACTTGATAATACTTAATAGCTCCTTGCAGCGATGCCTGACTTTACAAAATTCGTCTCCAGCTGGGTTTCGAGGCTGTTCCCACCGATTCAACAAGCCCTCCGGCTCGAGGAAGCATCAGATATGTTGTAGCTGTGTCATGCCAATGCAAATGACTTTTTTAGCCGCCAGTACTTGGTGCATCACTATGACCCCCGAGACACACGAGCAAAGAAGAAGTCGAAACATGTGAAGTCACCACCACCAAAATGGTATGGTGATGTTGAGCGTGGTGCCAAGAGATCATCCTCGTAAAGAGCAAACCGTCGCAGACCCATACTACCGAAAGCTCTTCGCGAGGATGCGGGAGTCTGTCAAGACCAGAGGTCATGGGACTCTGTCCAAGGGGAGTGATTTTGCATGGCCCAGCTCCACCCTCCCCCTCCCCCCCTGCGTTATCCTTCCATCGTGTCATGTGATATCTTCCTCTTTCCGCTGCTGGACAAACCATTACGTGGTAGGTGTGTTCAGACCGACGACGCGGTGATTTTTAAAGGTGGAACGTTTCTGACCAGCCAAAGTGAAGATCTACAACCAACGTCTCCGTCAATTCATCCAATGTTGGGAAAAATGTATCGCAGTGAAAGATGAATATGTACAGAAGGACTTACATCATTACCAGTTTTAATAGTCGTAGCTTACTTTTTAGCTAGGTGTTAAAAAAAGGTATCATCCTGCTCTTTGCTGAGATTGTCTTGAAAGACAGATGAAATTACTAAACTGAACAAGTTGGTGGTTCGTTGTGGGGTCCCTATTCGGTACTATACGGATTTTACAAGTAAATTATCTTGGACCCCTTGACCAGGAAGCAGAATTACGTGATTGAAATGCTAATCCGTCGTCTTCCAGGGGAGCAGCTCCTTGACATACGTACTGCAAGACGGGGAGAAGTTGGCGGCGGCTCCGTTATACTCTGGGGAACATTCACATGGGCAGCCTTGGATCCAGTCGAGCTCATGCAAGGAGTACCGTACACTGGTTGCAGACCACGCACATCCCTTCATGACAATCATGTTTCCGGACAGTAGTGGTAAGGCCAGGAATGTGATAGAATGGTTCGAGGAACATAATCGTGAGTTCCAGTTGATATGCTGGTCCCCTAGATTGATAGATCGGAACCCGATCGAACACATCTGGGATGTCACTGAACTTGGCGACAGAGTTCATCGCCCCACTCCCCGCAATCTACGGGAGTCAGGTGACTTGTGTGTGCAGACGTGGTTCCAGCTCCCTCCAGCGACCTACCAAGGCCTCGTTGCTTCCATGCGAAGACGCTTCGCCTCTGTTACCCGTGCCAAAAAGTGGACTTACCGGCTATTAGCTAGGTTGTCGCAATGATCTGGCTGATCAGAGTATATCGAGCGCGGTGGGGTCCTACTTCAGAAACTAAATTTGCATTCTAGAAGAGCTGAGTTCGTATCTCCGTCCGGCCGTTGTTATTTAGATTTGATTAAGACAATTAGTTCCTGAGATATGATAACAGGACATGTGGATCGGGGAGCGGAAACCACTGAGCCCACAGAAGCAAGTACTATAAAAATATTATTTTTCCTAATAATTATTGCTTACAAGCTAGCAACAATTACTCTTGACCATGTAAAGGTGAAACATCATATATATCAAAGCAAAAAACAAGTCATGATAATCTTTAATACTTCGTATCCTGATATAAACACACGTATGTTAATTAATTAACCCTTTTTGATAAACCAAACTCTTAACCATCGGTTACTTAATAGGCCCAATACCAAAATTGTTTAGTTAACTGTTTACACAAATGCAGTAAGTTCAATGCCCAAAACTTAATCTTTACGTTTAAAATTAAAAAATTGGCCATTCAAAGAACGCCGTGGGCAAACCAGTTAATATCTCATGAATAATGAGGGTGAATCCATTAAACAATTAAAAAGAAACATACTATAACATCAAATACACGCCCGTCCAGCAACCAGCCCGCAATACTGAGCCCCAGATGGCACAGATGAGCCTCCACTGGGTGCCAGTGAACGAACAAGTCTACAGAACGGACGAGTAACAAGAAGAATATACACTTTCTAAAACAGAGAAACGCCAATCAGTTTCAAGGCTGATAACACTCTTAAAGCCACAAGACTGAAACATATACATATTGTCCCAACAACCTTGCACTTGAACCAGCATCTGCAGTTAATATACTTATTAATGCACGGTGAAAATCACTGTGCAGTTACATTTGCTGATTGCCACACTTAGCCTTTGCCTTGAATGAGAACTTTAATTTCAAGGGTACAACTACTGAGCGCAAAATACAGCTACGCAGTTAATTTTTCTAACTGCGAGTCTCTCGCCCTTACGAAACATGAGCATTGAATGCTCCAAAAACACAGTCATTCACGACATAAAAGGTACGGTATAATTAAACTGATTACCGACAAATAGTTTGCATTACTACGACCATTGGCCTGCTTCGAGAAAATCAATACAATATTTAGTGATACAGTGAGATGTGCTGTGCCTTTAAAACGTAAGTACCAATGCCAGTGTGTGGACGTCGGGAAACAACCGCCTTTAGAAGTCTAAACGATTAATAACCCTCAGTAGTTCCAATCTCGGCTCAGCAACTTCTAACTACCGGCAAGGACAGAAGGACGGCAACATCATTTAGGATAATAGCTCACAACCACACTTCATTGATGACCAGTTACCACTCGCAAGAAATTCGGAGCACAATTTAGCAAGGATGCTCATCGTTCTTGAAACTGAAATCTGTGTGTGCTGGGGCACCCATAGATGAGTGAGCTACAGGCACTAGACAGGCACGTACTAATTTGTTCGATCGCGCCCAGACACACCAGGTGACAATCCTCGTGTGTTCCTCAAACGTGTCTCCCCATACACCGAACAGCAAAACACGTTGCTCTGTCCTGCCCGCTCACGTCACGTGGTGGCATGCCGAGGCCCACGAGAAAGAGAAGTCTTTCTCGTCGGCCTCGGAGGCATGCGCTGGCCTCGCCCTTTAATTTCCTCACTCGGGCGCGAGGCGTCCTCCCGTCACGGAATCCGCAACTCAGCGCCGCGTAAAGAAACACTCTGAGCAGGAGTATCCACACAGAAATATCACTGACGTTCAACACCTCTTTCTCCATAATTCTCTACTATATTTCTAGTGTCATCTTCGTCGACTGACGATAAACCACAGCCCTTTCTTTCTCTACATAGTATCTTATGAAACCCGTTACACAGACATTTTTGAACCTTGGAACTTCTCCCTAGCAGCCAGCGTGGACTTCGCAAACACTGATTATACGAAACTAAACTCACTATTTTGGAAGCCTAAGCTCCACTGATGGAGATAACCCAACTGATTCAGCGATTACTTGTCCTTCGACAAACTTCTGTATTAGAACAATGCCGACCACTGTTTCTCTTCGTGGCGAGTTTGTGTTGGAGCATTTGCTTGCTGCATCTCGGATCCTCCATTATGTGAGTGTAATTTTTCCAGATCTCTATGATAATCTCGTTAACCGAAGAGACATTCAGTTCCTTCCAAATATTTTCATTTCTGACGTGATTCAATCTGGACACTCCAAAAGTGTTTCTCAAGAATATCATCTAGGATGATTAATCTTTCGCTGAGGCAGTGAGTGAGGAAATGATTTCTGAAAGGAATCGTACGTACATAGCAAGCATCCTGTTGTCCTGGTTGAAGCGCACCCGAGACCGAAGGGTAACCGAAAACATCGTCCAAAATTAGCATGTGCTTTAGTTGAGAGGCTGAAGTCCGTCTTGTTATGTTCACGACTACAGTCCAGTTTCATCAGATTTGGAAATCTGTTTCGGGAGAAAACTTAGATATGACTGGTGAATTCACCGCAAAAACCATCAGCTGAGACTTTGTTAGCTCTAAGTTTTTCTCGCCCTGCCGAGCAGCAGTTTCTCTAGTTTCCTAGTAATGTTTTAATCGAGGCAGATAACCTGATAAAATGTAAATTTTTCCTTCGATCATCAGAAGTTCGTGGAAATCCCTTATTTCTCTTTCAGAATCTGACTTGAAACGGGAATTCCTTCTGCTGTCTTCTAGTGGAACCACAAGTGAAATGCTTCCGTGTAGTTTTGTGTTAAGTTAAAGTTTTCAGTCCCTTAAACTGTGATCTTTCGGCTTGGCTGTCAGCTCTGGTTGCAAAATTTATAAGACTTTTTTTTTTCTTTTCGTTGATTGTATGTCTGTCGCTTAACACTACAGATTCATCCTTATCAAATTTTCAAAAACTACTATCTTGGTTTCGATCCTTAGAACTGCACGTTTTTGTTTATCTGTCATCTTCAGAGAGCAAATAAACTAGAATACTGCCCATTCAAGCAAATATAGTGATACTCGGTTCCAAATTCGTTAACAGTGGTAGATGGATTTACGGATTTTTTTTCCGAACTTTATTTGTGTCGTGTGTGAAACACAAGCATGAGTTTGACCATGAAGCGAAGATTTTAATGGAGGGAATGTCCTCTACATGTCTTCACGTCGCTTAGTGGAAACTTTTGGTGATTACTTAAGTGACAGCTGCTAATGCAAAGTTAGCTGCGGGTAAGACGGAAGCAGAATGTTCGTGCAATTTTGCAGAAAACCTGGAAGATCATCGTGCAACGGTCTCAACAACGCATCTACCTTCTTTAACTTTCTATTTTACAAGCTTCGGTATTACTGAGATCTATCGGAGGCTGGAAACCTACGATAAGTAATGCTTTCCTCCGGTGATGTTTAACAGGACACTTTCATTTCTCAGCTTAGACCAAGAATTCTGAATGGAACCGTTTCAGAAGAAAACTTAAATCATTTTATGTTACTATAGCCCTTGACTGAATTGGAAATTATGCACTTCCAGCCCCAAGGAAAAGAGTTGGACAGACATATAGACAAGAAATCAGCCATGGGCGTATTATAGGTACAAGGGTGTAGTTCCCGTACATAGCTCAAGATGAACCGGAAAATAACGGAGAGATTGTGGGATTGACGCCAGAACAGCCTTCCGGTGGTAAAACATGAGTCTACGCTTAACGGTGTATTCCCAACGAAAAGATACAGGGTGGTCCACTGATCGTGACCGGGCCAAATATCTCACGAAATAAGAGTCAAACGAAAAAATTACAAAGAACGAAACTTGTCTAGCTTGAAGGGGGAAACCAGATGGCGCTATGGATGGCCCGCTAGATGGCGCTGCCATGGGTCAAACGGATATCAACTGCGTTTTTCAAAATAGGAACCCCCATTTTTAATACATATTCGTGTACTATGTAAAGAAATATGAATGTTTTAGTTGGACCACTTTTTTTGCTTTGTGACAGATGGCACTGTATTAGTCACAAACATATGGCTCACAATTTTAGACAAACAGTTGGTAACAGGTAGGTTTTTTAAATTAAAATACAGAACGTGGGTACGTTTGAACATTTTATTTCGGTTGTTCCAATGTGATACATGTACCTTAGTGAATTTATCATTTCTGAGAACGCATGCTGTTACAGCGTGATTACCTGTAAATACTACACTAATGCAATAATAAATGTTCAAAATGATGTCCGTCAACCTCAATGCATTTGGCAATACGTGTAACGACATTCCTCTCAACAGCGAGTAGTTCGCCTTCCGCAATGTTCGCACATGCATTAAGAATGCGCTGACGCATGTTGTCAGGCGTTGTCGGTGGCTCACGATAGCAAATATCCTTCAACTTTGGCGGCCGGTGTGGCCGAACGGTTCTAGGCGCTTCAGTCTGGAACCGCTTGACCGGTACGGTCGCAGGTTCGAATCCTGCCTCGGCCATGGATGTGTGTGATGTCCTTAGGTTAGTTAGATTTAAGTAGTTCTACGTTCTAGGGGACTGATGACCTCAGATGTTAAGTCCCATAGTGCTCAGAGCCATTTGAACCATCCTTCAACTTTCCCCACAGAAAGAAATACGGGGACGTCAGATCCGGTGAACGTGCGAGCCATGGTATGGTGCTTTGACGACGAATCCACCTGTCATGAAATATGCTATTCAATACCGCTTCAACCACACGCGAGCTATGTGCCAGACATCCATCATGTATGAAGTACATCGCCATTCTGCAATGCAGTGAAACATCTTGTAGTAACATCGGTAGAACATTACGTAGGAAATCAGCAAACATTGCACCATTTAGATTGCCATCGATAATATAGGGGCCAATTATCCTCCCTCCCATAATGCCGCACCATACATTAACCCGCCAAGGACGCTGATGTTCCACTTGTCGCAGCCATAGTGGATTTTCCGTTGCCCAATAGTGCATATTATGCCGGTTTACGTTACCGCTGTTGGTGAATGACGCTTCGTCGCTAAACAGAACGCGTGCAAAAAATCTATCATTGTCCCGTAATTTCTCTTATGCCCAGTGGCAGAACTGTACACGACGTTCAAAGTCGTCGCCATGCAATTCCTGGTGCATAGAAATATGGTACGGGTGCAATCGATGTTGATGTAGCATTCTCAAAACCGACGTTTTTGAGATTACCGATTCTCGCGCAATTTGTCTGCTACTGATGTGCGGATTAGCCGCGACAGCAGCTAAAACACCTACTTGGGCATCATCATTTGTTGCAGGTCGTGGTTAACGTTTCACATGTGGCTGAATACTTCCTGTTTCCTTAAATAACGTAACTATCCGGCGAACGGTCCGGACACTTGGATGATGTCGTCCAGGATATCGAGCAGCATACATAGCACACGCCTGTTGGGTATTTTGATCACAATAGCCATACATCAACAAGATATCGACCTTTTCCGATCACGAAGAAAATACCGTCCGCACTGGCGAAGTGTTACGTGATACCACGTACTTATACGTTTGTGACTATTACAGTGCCATCTATCACAAAGCGAAAAAAGTGGTCCAACTAAAACATTCATATTTCTTTATGTACTACACGAATATATAATAAAAAATGGAGGTTCTTATTAAAAAAAAAGAAACGCCGTTGATATCCGTTTGACCTATGGCAGCGCCATCTAGCGGGCCAACCATGGCGCCATCTGGTTTCCCCTTCAAGCTAGACGAGTTTCGTTCTTTGTAGTTTTTTCGTTTGATGCTTCTTTCGTGAGATATTTGGTCCGGTCACTATCAATGGACCACCCTGTATGTTCCAATAAGATTAAATCAGAGGTAGATTTGTATTTTTTCGAGAATGGCTTCATTGTGCACCTACAGGTAACAACCGCAACCAATTATCGATTCTTGCTGTATCTCCAGTCAGATTTTTATGTGATATCAGTGTGGCAACGATCTCTTCATGCAAAGAAACATGAAATTATTCACTTCGCGAAGGTATCGATCAAATCGGCAAACTGTATTACGTCACTCAATCGTTGCTGCATTACTTTTAGGCAGAGCTAATCACTCGCTGCCCAGAATTTGTATTTATGCACGCTAGTGAGTGGGGTGAAATGTGACGCAGATGTTAGTTTGTGCCGGAAAGTATTTTGTAAACAAGAAAACGGTATAATTCGCACCTTTTGGTGGACGTTTCATGATGTCATTTTTTGATTATGTGAAAGTCGAGTGGTTTTAAGTCTACATGAAATTCTAGCAGGCTATTTCTTTATTTGTTTATTCATCAAGGGATACTTCAATTCCAAGACTACTGTTTTTTCTTTGATATACCGGTATCCGCCGTGAGGACAGAACCAAGATCTTTTGTAACTATATAGAGAGAACAACGAAGGCCATAATCGATAAAGCATCTCATCACTATCTAGATTTTGTTCGGTTTCTGTAGCAACCTCAGTAGGAGAGAGGGTTGCATCTAGAGGATTGAATACCTGGGAACACACGATGTTTTCTGGTCGGTACTTCGGTCTGGTGACTGATTTTAGAGCCACATGAGGAATGCGCACTACAGACCGCCACAAGCAGTTTCCGCCATTTTCTACAGTTTTTGTTGTATTTTGCTTAGCATTTGTAAATATTTCGCGTTCTACGGTTTTAAGTGCTGTATAATATATTAAACATCTATGGAATACAAGTTATTGTTAGTATATCAGGTGCAGAAGTTTATGGCGAGTAAAATCCACACTAACATGAAAGTAACCCTTTCTGTTACGCTTTCATAACTAAATCGTTGAACTGATTTTGATGAAATTTGGTATGGAGATAGCTTGAACGCTGAGGAAAAACATAGGCTGCTTTAGAAAGTGTGCAGTACAATATATTTATTGATTTGAAGAATATATCGCGAAATAATAATAATAATCATTATCATTTTGGACAGTTTCCAGCCTCCGGCCGTGTCTGTTAAGAACATAAGCCTCTCCATCGTCTTCTGTCTTCCCACCATCTCTCCATCTTCACTTTGGTCCAGTCTTCTCCTTTCTTCTGGACGCATTCCTCCACTCCTTTCAGCCATCTGTCTCTCGGTCTTCCTCTTGGTCTTTTTCCCTCCAGTTTCAGCTCGTGTATCCTCCTGGGCATCCTCTTCTCATCCATTCGCTTAACATGCCCATACCATCTCAGCCTTGATTTCTCTATCTCCTCCTCTAATGGTTCCACCTTCATTAACTCTCTGATCCTCTCATTTATTAACCTGTCTACCTTTGTCACTCCAATACTGTTCCTCAAGAATTTCGTCTCACGAGCTTGTACTTTGCTTTTCTCTCTTCCTTTGATTGCCTAGGTTTCGGTTGCATATGTCAGGATCAGGACATGGTACATAATCTTTTTACTGATTTGGGATACATCCTTGCACCATATCAGGCTTCTGACAATCTGCTGAAACGCTTCTGCTTTTCTCCCCCGCTCGTTTATTTCTCTGTCGATTTTTCCATCTTACTGTGTCAGGCTTCCTAGGTACTTGAAACTCTCCACTCTCCTCAATCGTTCCCCACCAACTGTTATTCCAGTTGATCCTCTCTCCTTGTTGTGATACTAATCTCACTAAATACTAAATTTCATCCTACATTCTTGTACTGTTCGTTCCCATACGTCCAACTGCTCTTGTACTTCCTCCTTCTTATTCCCTCAAATCATCATATCATCTGCAAACACCATAGCTTTCATCTTTCCTTCACCAATTACTTGTGCTACTGTACTCATTATATCATCCACCACTACAACGAAGAGTAATGGTGAAAGTGCACTTCCCTGTCTTGAGCCATTCTTCTGTTCAGTCCAAGCTGATCTCTCTCCACCCTCTTTCACACAGCTCACACTTCCATGGTACATTTCCCTTATCCTCCAAATAATCTGTTTTGTTACTCCTCTGTTCTCCAGGGCTTTCCACACTTTGCTTCTACGTACACTATCATACGCTTTCTCAATGTCCAGGAAGGTCATTAGTAGATCTATTCCATATTCATAATGATCTTCCTGCAGTTGTCCTACAGCAAAAAGTAGATCCACCGTGGACCTTCCTGTTCTGAAGTCATGTTGCTCTTCTGTCATTCCTCCTAATTTTGCCCGAATTCGTGCTTCCAAAATTTTCTAATATATTATATATATTAATATAACGCGAAATACGTGACAAAAATTACCCTTTGAAAAAGTTATTTATTCTTTTCCTTTTGAACATAATCATATTTGTGAAAATGCTTTTATTGTTTGAAATGTTTTAAATAATGCGATTCACGTGATGGACACAATGCTTATACAATACTCTACGTGTTTAATCCATATTTTCATACTAATATCAGCCACAAGCCCATCACATTTGAGCCACTGAACGTCATGCGTCTCTTACAACTTTTTTGTTGCATTCAAATTTGCGTGAACAGCTCGTGGTTATACGGTTTGTGTTGCTGTTTAATGATCGTGTGTTCAGTTCTCACCCGAGACTTTTTTTTTTTTGCTCTATGGATGTGTGCGTTGTCCTCGTCATCATTTTATCATCATAAACGTGCGAGTCATCGAAGTGGCGTCAAATAGAAAGTCCTGCACCAAGCTACCGAACATCCCAACTGGGGTCTCCTGCCCAAGAAAGCCATGTGCATATTGCATTTCATTTTACTTGAAAGCGAGTGCAGCCGTGAGTAACGGCTAGAAGACAACACTTCTACAATCCTCAACGTGTTTAATCCATGCCAACTCATAGTTCCACAGTAATATTATAAAGTAACTTTGCCTGTTACGTTCTAACGACTAAACAGCTGAACCGATATGCGTGAAATTTGGTGTGAGACAGCTTGAACCCTGATTAAGAAGATAGGGTACCTTACGAAGAGTGTTGTTATTAATCTGAAGACTATTAAGCAAATTAAGAAAAAAATATTTACTCTTTGAAGACGCTATTTACTCTTTCACTATTGTATTTTATCATATTTGTGAAAATACTTTAATTGGTTGATATGTTCTACTTAATATGATTCAGCGCAATCAATATACTGCTTATTCAGTTCTCAATTTGTTTAATGGATACTTCCATACTAATACCAGTGTTATTAATTGCGAAAGTAACGCACTCTGCTACGTTTTCACGACTCTGCCACTACATCGATTCCGATGGTATCTGGTATAGAGATAGCTTGAATCCTGAGGAAGACCATAGGCTACTTTAGAAGAAAGTTGTATCTTTTGAGTATTGGTAACATTTCTAAATATGTTATACGTGAGTGGCATGCAGACGACGCTGGCGCGACGGCCGTCGTCGACTCTTAGTGACTATCGATTGTTTCGTGACAGTGCAGATCCAATATTATTGCGCGCGTCGTTTATGATATTTAGTTCCTACACCACCTAGTATAGCTGGAGAGTTTTGATGGAGATACTGCAGTAAAATCGTTCGATAAGCTCGAGAACCGTATTTAAAACTTCAGGATTATTCTGAATGATGGACCCATTTTCAAAAACCCGTATTTATTCAAGTAGAAGTACAAGACGAACAAGCTTTATACCAATGAAAAAAGGAAGTTTCAAAGTTTTTGGAGGGCAGCGATGGTTTCAGAAACGGCCGGTAGAGTTCGCACGGCAGGCAGTAGGACTGTCATTCAGTTTCACTGTCAGTTGCAAGTGTGATGGAGACTGTGGAGTACAAGGTTTTTTGCGTTCTTGAGTTCGCGAAAAGTGAGTCGCAATTGCAGTGCAGCGGGCATTTCGTACCAAATTCGGTATTCAGCCAACAACTCGTAAAAGTATTAGCCGTTGGTTTAAGCAATTTAAACAGATTGGGAGTGTGTGCAAAGGAAAAAGCACAGGCCGGCCACGTGTGTCAGGGGATTATGTCCGACGGATTCAAGAAAGTTTTGTGCGCAGTCCCAGTAAACCTACCAACAGAGCCGGTAGGGAACTTGTAATAGCCCAACAACTGCCTGGAAAGTTCTGCGACGGCATTTGCTGTACAAACCCTACGGATTACAACAGAGAAGCGTCTCGCATTTTGTGGTTATGTGTTAGCAAAGGTGGAGGATGACGCATTTCTAAAGCGTGTAATTTTTAGCGATGAAGCGACGTTCCACCTTAGTGCAAAAGTCAACAGATACAACGTTCGCATACTGTATGGGAATTGGAAAATCCTCATTCACCATTGCAGCATGAAAGAGGCTCACAAAGATCAAAGTGTACTGTGCCGTATCCTGTACACAGGTTTATGGACCATTTTTTTTCTTTTTTTGCGGGAAGAACTGTAATGGGAATCACGTACCTGGACATGTTGGAGCAATGGCTGTTCCCTCAAATTATGGAAGATTTCGAGGACTTCATTTTCCAACAGAATGGAGCTCCGCCCCATTGGCACCATGATGTACGAGGCTTTTTAAATGACAGTGCTGGATCGGTCGCTGAGGACTTGAGGACCTGACTCTGTACTTCTCTGGACCGACATATCCTGATTTCACATCCTGCAACTATTTCTTATGGGGTTACGTGAAGGACGCTGTTTGTGTCGCCTCTGCCAACAACTCTGAAAGATCTGCGGAACCGGATCACTGCTGCCGTGCACTCAGTAACAGCAGACAAGCTTTCGCGTGAGTTTGGCTGCCGCTTCGATGTTTGCCGTGCAGCCAACGGTGGCCACATTGAACATTTATAGCATTTATCACATTTCTAATTATTAAATAATTATTAAAAACTAATTAATTACAAATTATCATAAATTATAAAATTTATTAAATTAATATCAAACATTACGCAAAAAGCTTTGAAACTTCCTCTTTCCGTTGGTATAAAGCTTGTTCATTTTGGATTTGTTCTTGAATATATACAAAGTTTTGAAAATGGATCCATCATTTATAATAACCCTGTATTACTGTAAGTGTGATTTAGCGCATAGTTCTAAGAGAGCTCAAGCTGAGAAAGTTACTCGAATACAACAAAGCTCAGAGTAATCTCAGGTCCGCCCGAACTTGGATGCAGAATGTGAGAAGGCCTAAAGAGGAACAGAGACATTAGAACAGAGGCAAGCTCTTCGCATTTTAGACACTGTGCCTGACGTGTCCCTTAAGTTTGCTAGACGCTTGAAGACAAGACTCACAACGACGGCGTAATTTAAAGACTGTACGGCAAACAGAGAGTCGTGTCTTCACACGTGCAACGAGAGAGCGTCTGGTGAGGCTGCATTTGATTACGATCTACTAACTGACTACGTTAATCATAAATTAGTCACCATGGATCAAACATGTAGGCACTGTAGTGCATTAAAATGGAAGGGATACTCTATTGGTATGTGTTGCTCTTGTGTCAAAATCTACGAATATGCGAGCGAAGCAGCAGGTAAGGGCTAGTGAACATGTTGATGGTTAAGGAATACTTCGTCGATTGTGCATCATCTTGTACCTTGAAACAAAAGAAGTTCTTTACCACGGAACATGTGGTACTTGCAAATGTGTTAATAATATTACCTGTCTTGAAAAAGGAAATTTGTGTTAATTTCCAATCGCTTCTTTTTCAAACTTTGTTTAAATTGTAACTGATATTTGATAATACTTCCGCTTAATATGATTTTGCCTACTGATTATTGGTGTAGTAGACTAGTAATAATGTAACAGGTAGACTATTAAATACAATATGAACATAATTTTCTCAAGCAAAATGATTTTAAATTTCAGTCGAATACTTGTTCCTTGGTGCATGATTATGTTGAATATTTGAACGTGTTTTCAACTTGGGAAAAAAATAGTTTCTGGAGTAATTTTTGTAATTTGATAAAGCGTGCAGCACATAAAAAGTGAATGCTATCATTTCAAAAGAGGATAAGAAAATAACCTAAAATTCTATTACAAAGCTGGCTAGAGGCCAAAGTCTTAAGTGTACTTAGGAACAACACACTTCCCTGTTAATCAAGACTTTACTGTGAGGCTATAAGAATGCAAATAAATTTTTACGTTGGCACTCATATTTGTATTGTATTTGTTACAATCCGTGTATAAAGCAAAATATTCATCTTTCATCTCATAGTAGCATTTCTGATATGTGTTTGTGTATGGTTTTCATTATATTCTCTTCTATTCGCAGTGCTTTTGTTTACATTAAAATGAACGACATTATTTTATTTTCGTTACAGTAAACTTTAATTCAGCAAATAGTATGTGTAATATTGTCGGAGCTCTCATTTTTATTTTCGTTTCTGTCTTGTCCGTTAGCAAGTGCTGCAGGAATTCTAAAAAAACCCACAGCACCATTTTAAATTCGCATAGTCTGCTATTCGCTGCTGAGTGGTGGCTATTTCAGTCAAAGAGCAATTAACACACAGAGTGGAGAACTCTCTGCCCTTTCATCTCGTTCGCAAATGATGGCATCCGGCAAATCTACCTCACTTAACCCACATACGACCCGGCGAAAAATTTTTTGCCAGAGCAGTATTTTAGCTCTGAATGTGCTGTTTAGTTTTTAACTGAGTTTATGACGGTGGCAGTATATCTGCTGATAAACGTTCCGCATTTCCACTGCCGGAACTTCTCCGTCGCGGACTATGGCCTGTACACATTCGTGTTGCACAATGTTCTAAGCCAATGCTAAGACTTACAGGACTCCAAGAATCGTCTTATTTTCTGTCTGTATTGAGTGTAGAGGTCACGCGTAGGTGCAGGTATCCGAGCATATCTATAGTAATGTTGACTGCTCCGATGTGGGTGTATCTGTCGATAGAATGAAAATTACTCTTTGGTTGAATGTTAGTGTCCATGTTACAATTTTCATCTATTTTTGTATTACATCCGACCTGTAACAGTGATTATTTTTTTGTGCCACTATTATTACCATTTCGGAAAGGAGTATGACTATATTTGCTTGATTACACACTGTCCTAGAGAAGGTAAATGCGTTGTCAAAGTCTGAAAGATCTACAGATGACAAATAGTGAGCTTTCTTAATTTCTGCACAATTGCACGTGCATTCAGCTTCTACCTTACTAGCAGCTACCATACGTCATTAATAGAGGTCACGTATGTAATTACCGAAAGTTGCCAAAAAGTGCCATGAAGACTGTTGGACGACCCTCTTTCCACTGTGAAATGTCGTACTGCACAGTGCGGCTTAACCGAAATCCAAAGGGCTGAGCCGGGTTTTAAGTACTCAGCAGTCACCATTTCATAAACTTTACTAAGATTAAAAAAAAACCATACACACTAATAGAAACAACTTCTGAGATCGACAACATTCACTTTAAATAGCGATTAAAAAGGGAACAGTTGTTTCGATGCCAACAACAGTTTTAAAATGAAACAGCGCCTTTTCTGAAATTATAACATTTTGTAGACAAATTCATAAACTGGAAATTTTTAATGTCAAATCCACGAGCAGATATTATGATTATTTAAACCACAGACCGCGTTTATCTTAACAAAAGATACAGTTTGGGAAAATAGTAACAGATGCAAATAAATAAAACACAATTATACATTACTTTTGGTAAGAACATTACAACCTTACACCACTGAGCAGTTTCAGCCTTTAAAAAGCCATGAAGCTAAGGAGCAATGGACTGAGTTTCAGAATTAAAAAATAATAAATATGAGAACTAGACGCTGCCTCTATATCTCCAGTGAGAAAAAAATTTCGGCGCCGTAGTTAACTACAGAATTCAGTGAGATAGATACTAATTTCATATTTGGCGTTCAGGCCTTTTCTTTTTCCCTACATCTTGCTTTAAAAAAGAAAAACGTTCTGTATTAAGGAACTCTACCCCGTGCAAGATCAGTCGCAATTAATAATATGTGGCCAAAGCTTTCGGCCGAGAGGAATCCCTTAAGTACGGGGTTTAAGCCACGCAATGCAGATTTTGTGCTTTTCCGCTTACAAGATTGACTGCTAACACCAAACACAATAAATGGCACGTAGCAGGGCGTTGACCTGACAGAATAAGTAATAACTAAAAACAATCTAGGCACCGCGCCTACGAAATACGGTGAATTGTGACCAAACCAAGCACGTGGTCCCTAGAGCCAGCACTGTTACAGCCTCCGACATTAAAAGAAAAAGGGGCCGCTACCACATTAAATAAACTAGTAAACCAAAACAATGAGCAGTTTACAACAGGAGAAGCTTCCCACAGAAATTTAAAGAGTTTGATCAAGTTTAAAAATAGGCTATATTACGCTGTGAAAACAAGAGGTATCATACTGGCTTAGAATAACTAGCCAGTTACGCCCGTAGAATCAGGAAAACAGCAATTACGAAAGTCTGCGAGTGGTGACCTGCACTGGCCACTTAGGCCTCTAGAATGCGGAAAGCCGCAGTTAGACGAAACAGTTCAAATGGTTCAAATGGCTCTGAGCACTATGGGACTTAACTTCTGAGGTCATCAGTCCCCAAGAACTTAGAACTACTTAAACCTAACTAACCTAAGGACATCTCACACATCCATGCCCGAGGCAGCATTCGAACCTGCGACCGTAGCGGTCGCGCGGCTACGGACTGTAGCGCCTAGAACCGCTCAGCCACTCCGGCCGGCAGACGAAACTGTTAACAGATTACAATTACACTACTGGCCATTAAAATTGCTACACCAAGAAGAAATGCAGATGATAAACGCGTATTCTTTGGGCAAATATATTACACTAGAAGTGACATGTGATTACATTTTTACGCAATTAGGGTGCACAGATCCCGAGAAATCAGTACCCAGAACAACCACTTCTGACCGTAATAACGGCCTTGATACGCCTGGGCATTGAGTCAAACAGAGCTTGGGTGGCGTGTGCAACAGGTACAGCTGCCCATGCAGCTTCAACACGATACCACAGCTCATCAAGAGTAGTGACTGGCGTATTGTGACGAGCCAGCTGCTGAGCCACCATTGGCCAGACGTTTTCAATTGGTGAGAGATGTGGAGAATGTGCTGGCAAGGGAGCAGTCGAACTTTTTCTGTATCCAGAAAGACCCGTACAGGACCTGTAACATGCGGTCGTGCATTATCCTGCTGAAAAGTAGGGTTTCGCAGGTAACACATCTGAAATGTAACGCCCAGTGTTCAAAGTGCCGTCAATGCTATCAAGAGGTGACCGAGACGTGTAACCAAAGGCACCCCATACCATCACGGCGGGTGATACGCCAGTATGGTGATGACGAATACACGCTTCCAAAGTGCGTTCACCGCGATGTCGCCAAACGCGGATGCGACCATCATGATGTTGTAAACAGAACCTGGATTCATCCGAAAAAATGACTTTTTGCCATTCGTGCACCCAGGTTCGTAGTTGAGAACAACAATGCCAGCAGTTCTGTCTGTGATGCAGCGTCAAGCGTAACCGCAACCATGGTCTCCGAGCTGATAGTCCATGCTGCTACAAACGTCGTCGAACTGTTCCTGCAGATAGTTGTTGTCTTCCAAACGTCTCCATCTGTTGACTCAGGGATCGAGATGTGGCTGCACGATCAGTTACAGCCATGCGGATAAGATGTCTGTCATCTCGACTGCTAGTGATACGAGGCGGGATCAAGCACGGCGTTCCGTATTACCCTCCTGATTCCATATTCTGCTAACAGTCATTGGATCTCGAGCAACGCGAGCAGCAATGTCGCGATACGATAAACCGCAATCGCGATACTCTACAATCCGACCTTTATCAAAGTGGGAAACGTGATGCTAGGCATTTCTCCTCCTTACACGAGGCATCACAACAACGTTTCACCAGGCAGCGCCTGTCAACTGCTGTTTGTGTATGAGAAATCGGTTGGAAACTTTCCTCATGTCAGCACGTTTTAGGTGTCCCTACCGACGCCAACCTTGTGTGAATGCTCTGAAAAGCTAATCATTTGCATATCACAGCATCTTCTTCCTGACGGTTAAATTTCGCGTCTGTAGCACGTCATATTCGTGGTGTAGAAATTTTAATGGCCAATAGTGTACACACAGGGTGTTTCAAAAATGACCGGTATATTTGAAACGGCAATAAAAACTAAACGAGCAGCAATAGAAATACACCGTTTGTTGCAATATGCTTGGGACAACAGTACATTTTCAGGCGGACAAACTTTCGAAATTACAGTAGTTACAATTTTCAACAACAGATGGCGCTGCAAGTGATGTGAAAGATATAGAAGACAACGCAGTCTGTGGGTGCGCCATTCTGTACGTCGTCTTTCTGCTGTAAGCGTGTGCTGTTCACAACGTGCAAGTGTGCTGTAGACAACATGGTTTATTCCTTAGAACAGAGGATTTTTCTGGTGTTGGAATTCCACCGCCTAGAACACAGTGTTGTTGCAACAAGACGAAGTTTTCAACGGAGGTTTAATGTAACCAAAGGACCGAAAAGCGATACAATAAAGGATCTGTTTGAAAAATTGCAACAGACTGGGAACGTGACGGATGAACGTGCTGGAAAGGTAGGGCGACCGCGTACGGCAACCAAAGAGGGCAATGCGCAGCTAGTGCAGCAGGTGATCCAACAGCGGCCTCGGGTTTCCCTTTGCCGTGTTGCAGCTGCGGTCCAAATGACGCCAACGTCCACGTATCGTCTCATGCGCCAGAGTTTACACCTCTATCCATACAAAATTCAAATGCGGCAACCCCTCAGCGCCGCTACCATTGCTGCACGAGAGACATTCGCTAACGATATAGTGCACAGGATTGATGACGGCGATATGCATGTGGGCAGCATTTGGTTTACTGACGAAGCTTATTTTTATCTGGAGGGCTTCGTCAATAAACAGAACTGGCGCATATGGGGAACCGAAAAGCCCCATGTTGCAGTCCCATCGTCCCTGCATCCTCAAAAAGTACTGGTCTGGGACGCCATTTCTTCCAAAGGAATCATTGGCCCATTTTTCAGATCCGAAACGATTACTGCATCACGCTATCTGGACATTCTTCGTGAATTTGTGGCGGTACAAACTGCCTTAGACGACACTGCGAACACCTCGTGGTTTATGCAAGATGGTGCCCGGCCACATCGCACGGCCGACGTCTTTAATTTCCTGAATGAATATTTCGATGATCGTGTGATTGCTTTGGGCTATCCGAAACATACAGGAGGCGGCGTGGATTGGCCTACCTATTCGCCAGACATGAACCCCTGTGACTTCTTTCTGTGGGGACACTTGAAAGACCAGGTGTACCGCCAGAATCCAGAAACAATTGAACAGCTGAAGCAGTACATCTCATCTGCATGTGAAGCCATTCCGCCAGACACGTTGTCAAAGGTTTCGGGTAATTTCATTCAGAGACTACGCCATATTATTGCTACGCATGGTGGATATGTGGAAAATATCGTACTACAGAGTTTCCCAGACCGCAGCGCCATCTGTTGTTAAAAATTGTAACTACTGTAATTTCGAAAGTTTGTCTGCCTGAAAATGTACTGTTGTCCCAAGCATATTGCAACAAACGGTGTATTTCTATCGCTGCTCGTTTAGTTTTTATTGCCGTTTCAAATATACCGGTCATTTTTGAAACACCCTGTATCTTGGCGGGCGGCAACCTCCTCGGCGAAGATGGTGCAGGCTGGCGTTACGTGTAAAAGCACAGCTGCGAAGGCGCTACGGTCCAAGAGTCCCATAAGGCTGTATACTACACTGTCGTGACGCTGTAACAGTCTAAAGGCGCATTAAGTCCGGGCCACCACTACGCGGTCAACACTGCCGCAGTTATTGCGCTCAGCGCGTTGGGTATCACAAATTATGATAGAATATGAGAATAATTTCAGAAGTACTGCCGAGCATGGAATAAGAAATTTGCAACTCAACTTGGCTCCTCTCCGATTTTCAAAGACACCGGGAAGGAGACAGGCGAGGCAGTGAGACTCTTATGCGACCGGAACAATAACGGCCACCTGTAACAAATCGATATACCCTTTGAGAGAAGAAGTAGGTTCTGGAGCCAAAAGTCACACTAGGCGAACAGGCAACAAGGGAGCTTAATACCACGGCCATGAATCAGCTACAGAGCCCAACTAGTTTACCATGCGACAAATTAAGCATTCCAGTAGACTTGAGTGAGCTCTACAGTAACAAAGCTTTACACACACCATGTTCCCAACGTCCAAAGTCTGTTTTCCTCGTCACAAATTCGAGCCACGTGTCCCCCTTGTCTCCGATAGAGGAGGACGTCGCCGTCCAAGCACTACCGGTTGGTTCTAGCTCACTACTACCACGGCATCAACAACCACCAAGACTTACCTGTTGGCAGCAAGAGTACGTGGGAGGGGTCCTACGTTATCAACAAAAAGTTTCTCCACAAGCAATCCTCCCTCGTTCGATGGAAACAGTCCCTTATGCTAGTCTGAACTGGCCTTAGCACTCTTGCAGCTTTCACACTCACTCACCAGTCTCCGAATATACTTATAAATGTTGAGCCAAGTGACATGTACCTTAACGTTAGCAACGGTATTGTAAATACCCAAGTGGCCACCCACCACAGTACCGTGAAAGTGACGGAATACGAGACTGACAAGTTCCATTGGTAAACAAATCTAAGGTTCGGGCTCACCGCTGCGACTATAACAAAGTAGGCCTTTGTGCAGGCAATACCCAGATACCTCTTCCCCTTGTAATAATCTCCGTTTAAGTCTGCAGTTCTAGGGTCAAGATCTCGCGTCTCCTCCAAATTAGTAAAAAGCTCAGCGACCTCCGTCAACACCCCTGTTGCCCATTCCTCGGAAGACCCTCCTACCCCCCTCATCATGGTGATCCTGGACCTTGCCTTCGAACATGAGGCTTTAGAGATCCGCCAGCTGATTGTCCGGACCCCTAATATGCCTGACCTTGCAACGAAAGGCGTCCATCTTCTGCGGACATGCCAGAACCTAACACAGGGCCTCCTGATTATCTGTTTTTAGAAGGAATTCCCTGTGCTCAAGATACAACTTAAATTGCTCAAGGACAAAAAGAACTGCCAATGACACTGACTCACAAAGGGAATATTTAGTTTCAGGGTGTAACAATTTTCTGAAAGCGTAAGCTATACGACGCCGCTCCCCTTTTTGTTCTTGACGAAGAACGGCCGCTTTTCCACAAGTAGAAGCATCTACATCTACGTGATTACTTTGCTATTCACAATAAAGTGCTTGGCAGAGGGTTCAATGAACCACCTTCACGCTGTCTCTCCACCGTTCCACTCTCGAACGGCGCGCGGGAAAAATGGGCACTTAAATTTTTCTGTGCGAGCCCTGATTTCTCTTATTTTATCGTGATGATCATTTCTCCCTATGTAGGTGGGTGCCAAAAGAATGTTTCCGCAATCGGGGGAGAAAACTGGTGATTGAAATTTAATATGAAGATCCCATCGAGACGAAAAACGCCTTTGTTTTAATGATTGCCACTCCAATTAATGTATCATGTCTGTGACACTATCTCCCATATTTCGCGATAATACAAAACGAGCTGCCTTTCTTTGTACTTTTTCGATGACATCCGTCTGTCCCACCTGATACGGACCCCACACCGCACAGCAATACTCCAGAATCGGGCGGACAAACATAGTGTAAGCAGTCTCTTTGGTAGACCTGTTGCACCTTCTAAGTGTTCTGCCAATGAATCGCAGTCTTTGTTTTGCTCTACCCACAACATTATCTATGCGACTGTTCCAGTTTAGGTTATTTTTAATTGTAATCCCTAAGTATTTAGTTGAATTTACAGCCCTCAGATTTGTGTGACTTATCGCGTAATCGAAATTTAGGTGATTTCTTTTAGTACTCATGTGAATAACGTTACACTTTAACACTTCCTTGGGGAACACCGGATATTACTTCTGTTTTACTCGATGACTTTCCGTCTGTTACTACGAACTGTGACCTTTCTGAGAGGAAATCACGAATCCAGTCACACAACTGAGGTGATACACCGTAGGCACGCAGTTTGGTTAGAAGACGCTTGTGAGGAACGGTGTCGAAAGCCTTCTGGAAATCTAAAAATATGGAATCAATTTGACGTCCCCTGTCGACAGCACTTATTACTTCATGAGTATAAAGAGGTATTTGTGTTTCACAATAACGATATTTTCTGAATTCGTGCTGACTATATGTCAATAAATCGTTTTCTTCGAGGTACTTCATAATGTTTGAATACAGTATATGTTCTAATACCCTACTGCAAATCGACGTTAGTGATATAGGCCTGTAAATCAGCGGATTACTCCTACTTCCCTTTTAGGGTATTGGTGTGAGCTGAGCAATTTTCCAGTCTTTAGGGACGGATCTTTCTGTGAGCGAGTGGTTGTATATAATTGCTAAATATGGAGCTATTTTATCAGCATACTCTGAGAGGAAGCTGACTGGTATACAATGTGGACCGGAGGCCTTGTCTTTATTAAGTGATTTAAGCTGCTTTGTTACACCGAGGATATCTACTTCTATGTTTCTCATCTTGGCAGTTGTTCTTGATTGGAATTCAGGAATATTTACTTCGTCTTCTTTGGTGAAGGAGTTTCGGAAAACCGTGTTTAATAACTTTGCTTTAGTGGCACTGTCATCAGTGACTTCACAGTTGTTATCGCGCAGTGAAGGTATTGATTGCGTCTTGCCACTGGTGTGCTTTATGTATGACCAGAATCTCTTTGGGTTTCCTGCCAGATTTCTGCCAGTGAAGGTATTTATTGTGTCTTGCCACTGGTGTGCTTTATGTATGACCAGAATCTCTTTGGGGTTTCTGCCAGATTTGTGGAAATTATTAAAAGCATCTCGCATTGAAGTACGCGCTATATTTGGAACTTCTGTAAAAGTTTGCCAATCTTGGGGATTTTGCGTTCTTTTAAATTTGGCATGCTTTTTTCGTTGCTCTTGCAACAACGATCTGACCCGTTTTGTGTACCATGGGGCATCAGTACCATCACTTATTAATTTATGTGGTATATATCTCTCAATTGCTGTTGATACTATCTCTTTGAAAACATTCCACAACTTTTCTACACTTACATGATCAGATCGGAAGGAATGAGGACTGTGTCTTAAAAAGACGTTAAGAGCATTTTTATCAGCTTTTTTTAAATAGATATACTTTGCGTTTCTTTTTGATGGTTGTAGTGTTACGGCATTCAGCCTAGCAGCAACTGCCTTGAGGTCGCTAATCCCTATATTCGTCACAACACTCACTATTTGTCCAGGATTATTTGTTGCTAAAAGGTCAAGTATACTTTCGCAACCATTTACGCTCCGAGTGGGCTCATGAACTAATCCCTTTGGACAACATACGGCAGCTCAAAATCGGGAATAGCCGAAACGGGGGGATTACTAAGGGCCTCTTTAAGTGCACAAAGGATGTCTGATGACTCTTGTCCCAATGGAAAACAACTCCTTTCTTTCGAAGGTCACTAATGGGCCCAGTTAACTTAGCAAAATTTGGAACAAACTTACGAAAAAAATGCACCGTGCCGATAAACATACCCACAACTTTCTTCTTCCTCGCTCAGGGTCTCTACGCAAAATCCTAGTACGATCTTGATCCATCCTAATACGATAGGCAGAAACTACACCCCCCAAAAATGATATCTGCAGACGCGCCAACGTAATTTTGGGTAGTTGGACGGTCGACCCTGCCTGACTAAGACGCCCTAGAACCGCCTCCAGGTGTTGCAAATCATCAGCGAAAGTGGCGCTATAAACTATCACATTGTAGAGATAGTTATACACATACACGCCCACCTACTGTATACTGTCTATCTCTGGACGACAGTATACAGTAGCGGTGGACTGCAGCATCTTCAATTTTCTATTTTTAAACATTTTAAATTATGATTCTTGGCCTGTGTGGGTACGAAGGACCTTTATTGGGGGCGAAAGTTTTAATTCGTTGTTTTTGCCCAGGACATGTCAGCGTTATAATAAACACATTTATGTTCACAAATAATTTACAATAAGCACATTTGAAAGTCAAAGTTCTTGCTCCCCTGCTACCGGCATGTTTGAGCACATGTATCACATGATATACGATGCGCGCATATTTTGTGACGTCATTTGTACAGCAGCAACAGATAGGCTATCCGAATTTGTGTTTGTCTACATCTACATGGATACTCTGCAAATAACTTTTTATCACGACTTTCGTTTGGAAAGTCCTCATCACGTTGCTTCTAAGTGGTGAGCTGTTGGTGGGTATTTGGATTATCTACGCTGCGACGAGGAGGCTCATCATTTACGGCCCAGAGCAGTGTTTCCTTGTCGTAATTGACTTACTTCAGTGATTGAACTCAAGTCGTGCGTTCAGCACGACATCGACACTTGATCGAAGTCAAGGCAAGCTTACAACGTTTTCTACTTTATTCCGAACCTTTTATTTTGCAAAATGTCTGTATCCTACGTCCCTACCGACGGTCGAAATGTTTTTCTGTTGGTTAAGTGCTCGCACTTTGACACATGTGTACACTAGTTAGGCGTTCGTATAACTTCACAGTCCTTTTTTGAGATTCGATCTCTCAACTTAGTCTTGGTTTTACAATGAAATACATACAAATGAATTTTAAAGTACATCATTATTGTCTTAAACTAGGTATCTAAGGATTTAAATTTATAGAATCACTGACACGCCGGGTTTACTCGCTACTTATTTGGTATATATACATATTTTCAGGTGTTAGTTATATTTCTTGTCATATGAGCACTAATCAAAACTATTACTAGTGTTTACATTCTTTTATATCCTCTTCGTCCCATAGACATTTTCAGCAGCACTTTAAGATTTTATGATATCCTACAACCTTTGCTTTACGTAAGGCATTAGTCAAGCCAACTTGAGTTACATCATCCTGTATTAACAGGACAACATGTGTCCATAAATTTCACGTGATGTGCATAAACCTCCGTCGATACATCATGTCTAACGGAAGTGAGTATCATTCCACGTGCTGAAGAGAAGGAAACTTCATGGCGTGTGAATCGTGATAAGCATACATATACTCAAAGGCCAAACAAACTGGTACACCTGCCTAATATCGTGTAGGGCCCCCGCCAGCACCCAGAAGTGTCGGCACACGACGTGTCATGGACCCGACTAATGTCTTAAGTAGTGCTGGTAGGAATTGACACCACAAATCCTGCAGGGCTGTCCATAAATCCGTGAGAGGGAGTGGAGATCTCTTCAGAGCCTCCACCAGTTTGGACAATCCTCTGCTGACTTGCAGGATCCATAGATTCATGAGGTTGTCTCCCCGTACACGTCCATCCGCTCGATGCAATCTGAAACCAGACTCTTTTGACCAGGTAACATGTTTCCAGTAATCAGCAGTATAATGTCGGCATTGACGGGTCCAGGCGAGGCGTTAAGCTTTCAGTCGTGCACTCATCAAGGGTACACCACCGGACCTTCGGCTCTGAAAGCCCATATCGATGATGTTTTGTTGAATGGATTGCACGCTGACACTTTTTGATGGCCCAGAAATGAAATCTGCAGCAATTTGCGGAAGGGTTGCACTTCCGTCACGTTGAACGATTCTCTTCAGTCGTCGTTGGTCCAGTTCTTGCTGGATCTTTTTCCGTACGTCGGAGATTTGATGTTTTACAGGATTCCTGATATTCACGACGCACTCGTGAAATGGTCGTACGGGAAAATCTCCACTTCCTCTCTACCTCGGAGATGCTGTGTCCCATCGTTCGTGCGCCGACTATAGCACCACGTTCAAACTCACTTAAATCTTGAGAACCTGCTATTATAGCAGCAGTAATCGATCTAACAACTGCGCGAGACACTTGTTGTCTTACACAGACGCTGCAGGCCCGCAGCGCCGTATTGTACCTGTTTACATCTCTCTCTACTTGAATACGAATGCCTATACCAGTTTCTTTAGCGTTTCAGTGTAGCTACACTTCGCTACGCCTCTTGCAAGTTTCCTAGAAGGCGTCTACTAATCCTCAGGAATGGATGTATGAAAACGAAGAAGCATTCATTTTATTTTGTAAATACAGTCCTTCATGTATCTATAAGAGAATCATTGAGTGCATTCTTGGTGAACTTTTTATCGTTTGTGTGTTAACTCACATATCTAGTGTTTCCTACGTATTGGTAAATTCTGACTGTATGCCATCGTGTTATACTAGATATCAACATCTACTGTATGAAAAAACCTGCAACGATTGTCCTTCAGTGTTTGTGATTACAGCTTTCTTATTACAGGATATCACTCTTGTGTATTATGATGTGTGGAAAAATGTCGCTATGAGGACTCTGTCAGTGAATAGCTGTAAAATAATGTTTGGGTAGCTTGTGGTCATGTGAAACGCTCCGTGAAGACACATGTTTGGCGCTCTTATAAGCAGCTTTTACTCATAGTATCTTGTCTGTCCCCTTGTGATTTGATAGTACGAGCCCTCAGGATAACTTTTATAGCGTCTGACGTACTGTAGCCTTTTCGTACCTATATTCACACTATCACATTCACACAATACTTTTATAATTATAATTATTTATGTTACGGTGCGGCCCTTTTGCTTTGGTACCTAACATCAAACAGTTTTGTTCCTTATTTATTCTGGGACGAGTCCATAAAACGTTCACTGAATGGAAACTTGATACTGACTTAAAACTAGGCACGTACTTGCTAGATGGTTACTAAAGCATCACTTTTATATAGACGTATTCATTTTCCAGCAATACGCAACTATATTTTTCAAACGACTCGTGTTACAAGAGCGCAAATGTTTATAGTGCAGTTTTCGTTTTGATTCAGCTTTTGCTCCTGAAAATAAATGTGTTGTCATAGGCGGGGCAAACTCTCATTATCTTTCGTAGCTTATTCAAAACTTCACATCTATTCCTTCCTTCACTGTACATATGCATCCTCCTAGAGTGTTTTGTGTAGCTTCTATATAATCACTTGTAAATGTATGTGCACTGTACATAGTAATACAGTGTGTGGATATTTTTTCGTAATTAGTTTTTTCCGCTGTAAATATTCCTGAGATTAATTCTTCTCACCTTTTAGTTTCGCTGTAAATATTCCAGAGACTAATTTTTCTTTCCTTTTAGTTTTGTCTTTTTAGTGTAGAATCTTCATTTCCACAGTAGATAACTTACACTGCAAAATTTCTAAAATAAAGGTTTGTTGGCGTTCATGTGCTAAGACACTTCAGTCTGCCGGCAGCACAGTGCGTGCGGCTATGCTGCCCTGTTCTTATGCACAGTGGCTGTTGACTTGCAGGCTAGCCTCACTGCGAGTGCGCGGTGTCTCCCACTCTTCGCTACATCGCGTGTTTTGGGTCTCAGGCACATTACAACAGTGCGTTTAAAGGGTGCACAGATCGTTAAAATAAATGTCGCGCTCGGCGATGAAAATGTTTTCAGTGTTTTCTTTGGCTCAAGGACATTTAATCAAAATATTAAATAACTAAACCTCACAATCTAATCAATTAACAAACTTGAAACAAATATATGAAAATCTTTTCCTAATACTGTGTATAAAATAGTGATATACGGATTCAACTGAATTGTGTCATATATACAGGGTGAGTCACCTAACATTATCGCTGGATATATTTCGTAAACCACATCAAATACTGACGAATCGATTCCACAGACCGAACGTGAGGAGAGGGGCTAGTGTAATTGGTTAATACAAACCATAAAAAAATGCACGGAAGTATCTTTTTAACACAAACCAACATTTTTTTAAATGGAAACCCGTTAGTTTCGTTAGCACATCTGAACATACAAACAAATACGTAATCAGTGCCGTTTGTTGCATTGCAAAATGTTAATTACATCCGGAGATATGGTAACCTAAAGTTGACGCTTGAGTACCACTCCTCCGCTGCTCGATCGTGTGTATCGGAGAGCACCGAATTACGTAGGGATCCAAAGGGAACGGTGATGGACCTTAGGTACAGAAGAGACTGGAACAGCACATTACGTCCACATGCTAACACCTTTTTATTGGTCTTTTTCACTGACGCACATGTACATTACCATGAGGGGTGAGGTACACGTACACACGTGGATTCCGTTTTCAATTACGGAGTGGAATAGAGTGTGTCCCGACATGTCAGGCCAATAGATGTTCAATGTGGTGGCCATCATTTGCTGCACACAATTGCAATCTCTGGCGTAATGATTGTCGTACACGCCGCAGTACATCTGGTGTAATGTCGCCGCAGGCTGCCACAATACGTTGTTTCATATTCTCTGGGGTTGTAGGCACATCACCGTACACACTCTCCTTTAACGTACCCCACAGAAAGAAGTCCAGAGGTGTAAGATCAGGAGAACGGGCTAGCCAATTTATGCGTCCTCCACGTCCTATGAAACGCCCGTCGAACATCCTGTCAAGGGTCAGTCTAGTGTTAATTGCGGAATGTGCAGGTGCACCATCATGCTGATACCACATACGTCGACGTGTTTCCAGTGGGACATTTTCGAGCAACGTTGGCAGATCATTCTGTAGAAACGCGATGTATGTTGCAGCTGTTTGGGCCCCTGCAATGAAGTGAGGACCAATGAGGTGGTCGCCAATGATTCCGCACCATACATTTACAGTCCACGGTCGCTGTCGCTCTACCTGTCTGAGCCAGCGAGGATTGTCCACGGACCAGTAATGCATGTTCCATAGATTCACTGCCCCATGGTTTGTGAAACCCGCTTCATCGGTAAACAGGCAGAACTGCAACCATTCTCTGTTAATGCCCATTGACAGAATTGCACTCGATGATTAAAGTCATCACCATGTAATTGCTGATGTAGCGACACATGAAACGGGTGAAAGCGGTGACGATGCAGTATGCGCATGACACTACTTTGACTCAATCCACCGGCTCTCGCAATGTCCCGTGTACTCATATGTGGGTTCATGGCAACAGCAGCTAACAAACCAACTGCACCCGCTTCTCCTGTGACGGGCCTGTTACGGACCCGTTTGCGTGCTACGACCATACCTGTTGCATACAGTTGGCGGTAGATGTTTTGCAATGTGCGGCACGTTGGATGCTCTCTGTCCGGGTACCGTTCTGCATACACCCTGCAGGCTTCAGCTGCATTTCGTCGACACTCGCTATAGATGAGTATCATCTCCGCCTTTTCAGAGTTCGAATACACAATGGTCACAGTTCCTACAACACCTCACTATCACAGACGTCTGGTAACACGGTGTACTACAGTTCGTCTGCGTGCGGAGACGAATGCAGAATAACAATAGCAGCAAGCGCTACATGCGGACACTGCGACAGCTAGACCAAACCACAACAGTGTATTACAGCCACACTCGTAAACACGGTCGTCATCGTAAACATGTCCCTGCAGATGCTGCTCGCCTAACGTGGCCCGTGTTTGTTACAACACGCAACTGAACGTCGGAGGTTTCAAGCGTCAACTTTAGGTTACCATATCTCCGGATGTAATTAACATTTTACAATGCAACAAACGGCACTGATTACGTATTTGTTTATATGTTCAGATGTGCTAACAAAACTAACGTGGTTCCATTTAAATAAACGTAGGTTTGTGTTAAAAAACATACTTCCGTGCATTTTTGTATGGTTTGTATTAAACAATTACACTAGACCCTCTCCTTACGTTCGGTCTGTGGAATCGGTTCGTCAGTATTTGATGTGGTTTATGAAATATATCCAGTGGTAACGTTAGGTGACTCACCCTGAATATATATACATATATCAGAATTGTGTCATATATATATATATATATATATATTAGATGACACACCTTGTGAACACCACCAGGTTCGTTCCTTTGCCTTCCGATGTCAGAATGCCGTTTCTTCGTCAGCTAATAAGGTGAAAAGGTATGCAGCAGTGTCTGTTGCCGGTGTCGCATTGTTTTGCTACATGGGATTATATGCTGAGTACGGCTGTGCGACAGGTTACAGTAGTCGGCAGCACCTGCTGCATCTTGGAACTCCTATCTACTTCGTCTGTGTCATACATTAGATGACACAATTCAGTGTGGTTTTGGTTTTTTAACCTATGCTAACTTTGCCTACTGGATAGATTACTCTCTCCTATCTACTGTTCACGTAGCCTAATCTATAAAGGCCTGGATGTGGGATTTTAGTTATGAATAGCCCTGTATACAGAATGTGCCATTTGCCGTTTAACTTACCATTCTTTCTTGATTCTGTCTGTGTTCTTAGGAGTATAGGTTGTCCTTCGTGGAACTGAACATTACGTCCTAATCTTTTGTCATATGATCTCTTTCTTTGTTCTGCCTTTTCCTCAAGAGTGAGCAATACTTAGCGTATGTTCTACTCAACTGGCATTTTTTTCTAGGAATTTAAGGCTGTAGTTTTTTCCGGTCATCTAACTTCCTTCGTCCAAACATTAATTCAGTTGGCGTGAAACCAGTAGAGGTATTTGGAAGGTTGCTGATGGTACTGGAACAAGGCCAGTTACCATTCCAATGCCGGTACCATTCCAAAGTACCGTTATCCATGATGGCTGCCATGACGTCAGAGACCCACCCCCCCCCACCCCCACCCCCCCGCCTCCATATACGCGCTAGGCATAGCCTTTCGTAAATATTTTCATAACACCGCCACAATTCCAAAGCACCGTTACTCAACAACAACAAGGTCGCATCCAGTGTATCCACCACGTGGTGCGTGTCTAGTTCCTATTGCCGTGGCGCGGTGCGAGAGAGACAGATAGCGTCATCTCTCTATGTCACACCCCCGCGCCTACATACACGCGCTAGGCAGGACTTATATAAATCAGTGCACGGTCCACCTCACTCTCACACTGCTCGTATACTTCGTTCGTCCAGTACTTGTCACGTCTTCGTAATGAAACGTGCAAAAATGAAGCGTTCACGATCCGCCAGTGGCAGCAGCAGCAGCAGCAAACGTGCTCATGTGGACGAAGTTCCCTCGTGCTTCTCGTCTGCTGTCCCGCTCGTCGTCAGCTGGCCAGTCACCGCTACAAAGTGTAACTGCACTCACTAAGGATACGATATTTTATACATGATTACTTATTGCCTAAGCCACTTCCTCTTACGTCATCACGTACAAGACATTACAATTATTTTACAGAAAGACATTTCTTAAACAAAATTTTCAAAACAAAATTATAGAAACAAACATGATGGTCTTTTCCTGTGGATAAAATAAACGTTGATTAATTTAGTCACCCCATCACCACATGGTCTCTAACTACTAATTTCTCTCTATTTCTACTTCCTACAGTTGTCGTCAACATGCTACCACTACACACCGTGACCTTTTATAGTAAACTCCTTTCCCTGGCGTCGCTCAGTTGCTGCTGTTATCTGTGAACAATTAAAAACATTTGTTGCACGTTATTGTACGTTACTGTAACTCCGAATTTCTCCGATGCCCCTTTGATGTGCTTGTTTGACTGGTTATGGCAGTGGTCTTCCGCTCCTAGTCTGCTTCTGTCTGTAACGGTAGGCTCAATTCGACGTCATGCTAATCTGTTGAACAAAATAAGAGTTAGTTTTGCACGTTACAGCAAGTGAAAATCAGTGATAGTGGTCAAGGTTCATGGCTGGACTTCAGAGCATCTATCTCTTGTGGTGAACTTCATTATCTTCCTTTAAACTGAATGGCGTGTTGTTTTAGCGTCTCTGCTTAACTCAAATAGTTAAGCCCAGACTCGGCTAGCGTCGCTAATACGTCTCTACAACACCCCTACGGCGCAAATCATCAATAAGGTCTGTCGGTCACGCCATTGCGTGCGACCAGCCACCTGATTTACGTCTTTCTATGACGGCTCAAAACTCGCCTTTTCACACAACAACCTCATCGCTCCCATTACGAATTATCCATGTTTGGTGCGTCCCTATCGCCTAATTGCGATTGACTGGCCACCGGATAATCGTTTTGATCACACACGCTCAACACACCCCAAATCCATCCACCACAGATCCAGATTTTGTCCTGAAAGTTCTCCTGTCCAATAGCCTTACCATAAAATATTGTATAGGAAGTTATCTACATCAGATAACCCCTTTTATAATTAATCTAATACTTCTTAATATTGTTTGTGTCATAGCTGAAGCAAATTTTCTATACTAAGTGACCCAGTGGTCCCCATACAACAAAATTTAATATGAAACGCATAATATAGACACAATCCATACCAAAATAAAACAAGCACACGAAAAATAGCAAAATAAATACACACAACATTAATCAAATAATCACAAAACACAAATAAAACACTGCTTATACTAATACAAATAAACGTCGCCAACATATCACAAAAATCTAATCTAATTACACACTACTTTGTTCCCGGCCGCGTTCTCCCGCTGTCGAGTGTGCCGCCCTAGTCATTCTTGTCTGTTTTGCGCAGTTTGCCTACGGCCAGGGTTCGCCGGACGTATTTCGATTATTTGTGCAGGTTCTGGATTGCGGTCTTCACTCGATCTCCAGTTCTGTACTGGTTGATCCCTTCCATTTTGATTGGCTGGTTTCCAGTTATTATTACCCTGGCTCCACCTACGTTCCTGTGGCGGAAAATTTTGTCGTCTATTATCGCGCCACAGTGGGTTGTTTCCCCTATTGTTACCGTTACCGGCATAGTTATTCCTCATCTGGTTTCTGTTTCTCTCTATATTCGCGTATTGGCCTTCCTCATGCGGTTCCCTTTGCTTCTTCTTCTCACGCACCTGCTGCTCGTTATAGGCAAAATCCAGTTCCCCAAGAATGCCCTTAAATGCTTCTACTTCATTTCCGCATCTGCCAGCTAGCGTCTGCTGATATGTAAGTGGCAACTTCATATAGCATACGCGTATAATCTCCCCAGGGCTGCACGGTTCGTCCAGATACTGATTCTTTTTCAGCATGTTCTCAAAAAATTTCACAACACTTCGGAAACCTGAGCTCTCGAAGTCGCGTGTCATAAGGATTTCCTGTTTAATTCTGTTTTGGGTCTCCTTTGACCAATATCTGCTCATAAATGCGTCGCGGAACTCTTGGTACGTTCTGCAACCTTTAGCAACACTACGCATACTTTCCGCTGATGCACCTTCCAAGTGCGCACACGTAAAGTCAAGTTTGTACATTAACGGCCACTGTGGTGGTAACGTTAGATCAAACTGTCCAATGAACGTTTTTGGATGTAACGTATTATTGTCATCCTTATAGTGCTGGAACTTGCCTACTGACAGAAAGTGTTTATAATCAAACTGCCTAGCTTCATCTTTCTGCGGTGGCGTTTCGATGTTTTCATAAACTACCTCCGTGTGCGCCTCCTGGATATCCCGTGACTCTTGCAAGTGCGAGGTGGATCAAAAATGGCTTTGATCACTATGCGATTTAACTTCTGAGGTCATCAGTCGCCTAGAACTCAGAACTAATTAAACCTAACTCACCTAAGGACATCGCCGGCCGCGGTGGTCTAGCGGTTCTAGTCGCTCAGCCCGGAACCGCGCGACTGCTACGGCCGTAGGTTCGAATCCTGCCTCGGGCATGGATGTGTGTGATGTCCTTAGGTTAGTTAGGTTTAAGTAGTTCTAAGTTCTATGGGACTGATGACCACAGATGTTAAGTCCCATAGTGCTTAGAGCCATTTGAACCATTTGAACCTAAGGACATCACACACATCCATGCCGAGGCAGGATTCGAACCTGCGACCGTAGCGGTCACGCGGTTCCAGACTGAAGCGCCTAGAACCGCACGGCCACACCGGCCGACCGAGGTGGATCGCCTAAGCGGGTAGCAGTTGCTTGCGCCAGTTGTTCTGCTACTGAACTCCGCCTCCGGCAAATCACTTACTACACGCGGTACCCCCGTACGTGTGACTCGCGGTTCAGAGCTGCCCTGAAGTTCTAACGGTCTGGTTTCTAGCATGCGTGCTTCATTATCAGGTCGGTTCACAGCTCCTGTGACAGATACTGTGTCCCGTTGCCGTACTTCCGAGGTTACCTCTTCCGTGGATACCGTCTGAATATCGGCTCCAGTTTGTCCTGTATTTGTAGAATTTCTGTCGACTGACAGTGCCTCTACCTTGATCTCGATTTGTCGTTTAAATTCGGCAAATTCTGCCATCAGTGGTGCCTCTCCGGATTCCTCCTTCCTGTTCGACACGGCTTCTTCAATCTTTTTCACTCGTGTCTGCAGCTTATTTATAACAGTTTTGCCGACCTCGGTCGTGTTCTCTGTGACCTCCTTCGTTTCTTTCGCTATTCTCTTGGCTCTCCAAGCTATTAATTTCGCCTCATTGGCCGTTCTTTTCTCTTTGGCTATCTCTCGCTCTAACTTCTCGCGCAACGCTTTTACTTCATCCTTCACACCGCATGTTTCACGCTTTATGGTGGCAAGCCGCGCCCGGGTTTCCTTTCTACACTCCTGTATGCTGCTCTGTGTTTCTTCACTGATTCTTTCCAGACTAGCTTGCGTCTCCTTTCTACACCTTTCAATTCTTTCCTGCATCACTTTCATATTAGCCTCTATCTTCTGCATCATACGCTACAAGAATCCAACGATACCTGAACCGTCAACCGCCAAGTCTCCCCTTTCCGCATGATAACTACTGTCATGACTTGGAGGTGAACCCCTGCTCATTCTTTCGTCTCCTGTCGAGTAAGGTCTAAACCCTGCTCGGTGCGACAGTGTCGTACTATTCCGTTCCGTCCTCATTCATGCTTCTCGCGGGCGACGTTTGCCCCCGCGGTGACACACTGCCGAACTCGCGCGTGAGTATCACCAGTTCAGTGGGCCTGATTGCACCTCTTGGACTCGCCAATGGCCGACCAGTCCCTGCATCATGCACCATGTTGTCCGGTGACGCTATGCGCTCTGTTCGTTCCCGAAAATAGCTGTTTTCTCCTTCGAATTCCGCTGCCGCTAATTCGTGTAAGCTGTCGCTGCTTCCTCTCATGACCGCCATTCTGTCAACCCCTGTTGCGCCCTGAACTGACTCTGTTAGCGCGTCTTAGCCCTCGTACTCATCTATGTTTCCTTACCCACTAACGTTATACACTAACAAAACTTTACGCACAAAATACACATTATAATCATTAACTCCCAATATCTCTACAATATTCACAAACAGGTTACCCAACAAATCCCACAAATCTTCCCGATCTCTGCGGATCCTATTCCTATCCAATTACTCTCATTATTTCCCTAATCCAAAATATTTATTCAGTCTGACACAAAACACAGAACACGAAACAACACAGCAATCCCAACAACAACAAATTAACGACGCGCCAGCAATACATAGAAACAATGAAACAAATGCACAGCATAAATACACAAACACGAATATAAAGAATTTACCGCGCACAAATAACTGCCGCCGTGATTACTGATCAGAAGATTACAGCTGTCTACACATCCTAGGCAGGGTCAGCCACGTGGAAGGGGTTTCTTTCAATAAAATGCTGATTAGGGACCCTAGGCAGGTCAGCCAAATGTCGGGGGTTTTAACAAGAATGCTTTTACGTGTTCACTTTGCCTAGTGGATCGGGTCGCTGGCTCTGGCTGAAGGCCTGTTATGATACCCAACCTGTTAATTAAAACTGCCCCTTTACTAATTTTGATTAATATTTAATAATTAAATAGTGTTCAGGGAACTGATCACTGCTAAACAAACAAGGATAGCATTGAACACATTTATTTAACAATAATCTTCCTAACATCAAAGTGAACAAAGACATACCTTTATAATTGATAAAATTAAGTTAGTAATGGCAATGGCCCTTAAATTCCAGAACTAACACTTAAGGTCGGATAACGCATCTGTACTTGTTATTTTCTACTCTCTCACCTTGTCAGACGGCATAAAATACGTCAGACAAATCTACTTCAATTACCAAATTTTCTGTAAGAGCGTGGCTGGAAAACTGA
Source organism: Schistocerca piceifrons (assembly GCF_021461385.2). NCBI lineage: Eukaryota > Metazoa > Arthropoda > Insecta > Orthoptera > Acrididae > Schistocerca > Schistocerca piceifrons. The sequence continues at coordinate 510,586,037 of NC_060138.1, forward strand.
GCTCTGGTAATCACAGGCGTGCGTAATATCGGATTAAATGCCGAAGCTGAGCATCACGTAACCAAATGCAGCGTCATGGACAGGTCAGCAAGCTGCCGATGGCGTCTGCGTCGTCGAGGAGCCTCAATTGCAACAAAATGAATTTATTTTCGCGAACAGGCTTCCTGTTCGTAAACTCCTATTCAAAAGCTAATTCTGCTTTCTTTCCAATCGTCTCGCATTCGTTAAGACGGGACTCACCAGCCCAAAGAGGGAATCCAGTAACGTTTTTAATAAAGTGTGGCTCAAGGAAATTGCTCTGCGCCTGTCTGCTTCCTGTGAGACAGTATTCCCAACCGTAATTAGCGTAATCAGCCTGTCTCTAAAAGTAAAACAGGGCTCTACCCCTAACTGAATACTAGTTTCAGTTGCAGCTGGCAGACTTATTCAAAGTTCTGCACAGCACACTGAAAAGAATTTACTCTCCTACAGCAGAGCCAAAAGCTCGACGTCCGCTCGCTACAGCTCCAAAAGCTTCCTTCTGCAAAAATCAGCACCCCCACGCTATTTTTCGAGCTGGCCAATCCCGTGGCTCTAGACCAGCACAGTTTGCTCCTACTATTATTTCCTGGCTTCTTCCAGCCAATTAAAACAGTCTGCTCCTTAAGTGTTAGTTCTGGAATTTAAGGGCCATTGCCATTACTAGCTTAATTTTATCAATTATAAAGGTATGTCTTTGTTCACTTTGATGTTAGGAAGATTATTGTTAAATAAATGTGTTCAATGCTATCCTTGTTTGTTTAGCAGTGATCAGTTCCCTGAACACTATTTAATTATTAAATATTAATCAAAATTAGTAAAGGGGCAGTTTTAATTAACAGGTTGGGTATCATAACAGGCCTTCAGCCAGAGCCAGCGACCCGATCCACTAGGCAAAGTGAACACGTAAAAGCATTCTTGTTAAAACCCCCGACATTTGGCTGACCTGCCTAGGGTCCCTAATCAGCATTTTATTGAAAGAAACCCCTTCCACGTGGCTGACCCTGCCTAGGATGTGTAGACAGCTGTAATCTTCTGATCAGTAATCACGGCGGCAGTTATTTGTGCGCGGTAAATTCTTTATATTCGTGTTTGTGTATTTATGCTGTGTATTTGTTTCATTGTTTCTATGTATTGCTGGCGCGTCGTTAATTTGTTGTTGTTGGGATTGCTGTGTTGTTTCGTGTTCTGTGTTTTGTGTCAGACTGAATAAATATTTTGGATTAGGGAAATAATGAGAGTAATTGGATAGGAATAGGATCCGCAGAGATCGGGAAGATTTGTGGGATTTGTTGGGTAACCTGTTTGTGAATATTGTAGAGATATTGGGAGTTAATGATTATAATGTGTATTTTGTGCGTAAAGTTTTGTTAGTGTATAACGTTAGTGGGTAAGGAAACATAGATGAGTACGAGGGCTAAGACGCGCTAACAGAGTCAGTTCAGGGCGCAACAGGGGTTGACAGAATGGCGGTCATGAGAGGAAGCAGCGACAGCTTACACGAATTAGCGGCAGCGGAATTCGAAGGAGAAAACAGCTATTTTCGGGAACGAACAGAGCGCATAGCGTCACCGGACACAGGGGTTGACAGAATGGCGGTCATGAGAGGAAGCAGCGACAGCTTACACGAATTAGCGGCAGCGGAATTCGAAGGAGAAAACAGCTATTTTCGGGAACGAACAGAGCGCATAGCGTCACCGGACAACATGGTGCATGATGCAGGGACTGGTCGGCCATTGGCGAGTCCAAGAGGTGCAATCAGGCCCACTGAACTGGTGATACTCACGCGCGAGTTCGGCAGTGTGTCACCGCGGGGGCAAACGTCGCCCGCGAGAAGCATGAATAGGTTACGTACAGGTGGATCGCAACGGAATAGTCCGACACTGTTGTACCGAGCAGGGTTTAGACCTTACTCGACAGGAGACGAAAGAATGAGCAGGGATTCACCTGCAAGTCATGACGGTAGTTATCATGCGGAAAGGGGAGACATGGCGGTTGACGGTTCAGGTATCGCTGGATTCTTGTAGCGTATGATGCAGAAGATAGACGCTAATATGAAAGTGATGGAGGAAAGAATTGAAAGGTGTAGAAAGGAGACGCAAGCTAGTCTGGAAAGAATCAGTGAAGAAACACAGAGCAGCATACAGGAGTGTAGAAAGGAAACCCGGGCGCGGCTTGCCACCATAAAGCGTGAAACATGCGGTGTGAAGGATGAAGTAAAAGCGTTGCGCGAGAAGTTAGAGCGAGAGATAGCCAAAGAGAAAAGAACGGCCAATGAGGCGAAATTAAATGCGCGGAGAGCCAAGAGAATAGCGAAAGAAACGAAGGAGGTCACAGAGAACACGACCGAGGTCGGCAAAACTGTTATAAATAAGCTGCAGACACGAGTGAAAAAGATTGAAGAAGCCGTGTCGAACAGGAAGGAGGAATCCGGAGAGGCACCACTGATGGCAGAATTTGCCGAATTTAAACGACAAATCAAGATCAAGGTAGAGGCACTGTCAGTCGACAGAAATTCTACAAATACAAGACAAACTGGAGCCGATATTCAGACGGTATCCACGGAAGAGGTAACCTCGGAAGTACGGCAACGGGACACAGTATCTGTCACAGGAGCTGTGAACCGACCTGATAATGAAGCACGCATGCTAGAAACCAGACCGTTAGAACTTCAGGGCAGCTCTGAACCGCGAATCACACGTACGGGGGTACCGCGTGTAGTAAGTGATTTGCCGGAGGCGGAGTTCAGTAGCAGAACAACTGGCGCAAGCAATTGCTACCCGCTTAGGCGATCCACCTCGGTCGGCCGGTGTGGCCGTGCTGTTCTAGGCGCTTCAGTCTGGAACCGCGTGACCGCTACGGTCGCAGGTTCGAATCCTGCCTCGGCATGGATGTGTGTGATGTCCTTAGGTTCAAATGGTTCAAATGGCTCTAAGCACTATGGGACTTAACACCTGTGGTCATCAGTCCCATAGAACTTAGAACTACTTAAACCTAACTAACCTAAGGACATCACACACATCCATGCCCGAGGCAGGATTCGAACCTACGGCCGTAGCAGTCGCGCGGTTCCGGGCTGAGCGACTAGAACCGCTAGACCACCGCGGCCGGCGATGTCCTTAGGTGAGTTAGGTTTAATTAGTTCTGAGTTCTAGGCGACTGATGACCTCAGAAGTTAAGTCGCATAGTGATCAAAGCCATTTTTGATCCACCTCGCACCTGCAAGAGCCACGGGATATCCAGGAGGCGCACACGGAGGTAGTTTATGAAAACATCGAAACGCCACCGCAGAAAGATGAAGCTAGGCAGTTTGATTGTAAACACTTTCTGTCAGTAGGCAAGTTCCAGCACTATAAGGATGATAATAATACGTTACATCCAAAAACGTTCATTGGACAGTTTGATCTAACGTTACCACCACAGTGGCCGTTAATGTACAAACTTGACTTTACGTGTGCGCACTTGGAAGGTGCATCAGCGGAAAGTATGCGTAGTGTTGCTAAAGGTTGCAGAACGTACCAAGAGTTCCGCGACGCATTTATGAGCAGATATTGGTCAAAGGAGACCCAAAACAGAATTAAACAGGAAATCCTTATGACACGCGACTTCGAGAGCTCAGGTTTCCGAAGTGTTGTGAAATTTTTTGAGAACATGCTGAAAAAGAATCAGTATCTGGACGAACCGTGCAGCCCTGGGGAGATTATACGCGTATGCTATATGAAGTTGCCACTTACATATCAGCAGACGCTAGCTGGCAGATGCGGAAATGAAGTAGAAGCATTTAAGGGCATTCTTAGGGAACTGGATTTTGCCTATAACGAGCAGCAGGTGCGTGAGAAGAAGAAGCAAAGGGAACCGCATGAGGAAGGCCAAGACGCGAATATAGAGAGAAACAGAAACCAGATGAGGAATAACTATGCCGGTAACGGTAACAATAGGGGAAACAACCCACAGTGGCGCGATAATAGACGACAAAATTTTCCGCCACAGGAACGTAGGTGGAGCCAGGGTAATAATAACTGGAAACCAGCCAATCAAAATGGAAGGGATCAACCAGTACAGAACTGGAGATCGAGTGAAGACCGCAATCCAGAACCTGCACAAATAATCGAAATACGTCCGGCGAACCCTGGCCGTAGGCAAACTGCGCAAAACGGACAAGAATGACTAGGGCGGCACACTCGACAGCGGGAGAACGCGGCCGGGAACAAAGTAGTGTATAATTAGATTAGATTTTTGTGATATGTTGGCGACGTTTATTTGTATTAGTATAAGCAGTGTTTTATTTGTGTTTTGTGATTATTTGATTAATGTTGTGTGTATTTATTTTGCTATTTTTCGTGTGCTTGTTTTATTTTGGTATGGATTGTGTCTATATTATGCGTTTCATATTAAATTTTGTTGTATGGGGACCACTGGGTCACTTAGTATAGAAAATTTGCTTCAGCTATGACACAAACAATATTAAGAAGTATTAGATTAATTATAAAAGGGGTTATCTGATGTAGATAACTTCCTATACAATATTTTATGGTAAGGCTATTGGACAGGAGAACTTTCAGGACAAAATCTGGATCTGTGGTGGATGGATTTGGGGTGTGTTGAGCGTGTGTGATCAAAACGATTATCCGGTGGCCAGTCAATCGCAATTAGGCGATAGGGACGCACCAAACATGGATAATTCGTAATGGGAGCGATGAGGTTGTTGTGTGAAAAGGCGAGTTTTGAGCCGTCATAGAAAGACGTAAATCAGGTGGCTGGTCGCACGCAATGGCGTGACCGACAGACCTTATTGATGATTTGCGCCGTAGGGGTGTTGTAGAGACGTATTAGCGACGCTAGCCGAGTCTGGGCTTAACTATTTGAGTTAAGCAGAGACGCTAAAACAACACGCCATTCAGTTTAAAGGAAGATAATGAAGTTCACCACAAGAGATAGATGCTCTGAAGTCCAGCCATGAACCTTGACCACTATCACTGATTTTCACTTGCTGTAACGTGCAAAACTAACTCTTATTTTGTTCAACAGATTAGCATGACGTCGAATTGAGCCTACCGTTACAGACAGAAGCAGACTAGGAGCGGAAGACCACTGCCATAACCAGTCAAACAAGCACATCAAAGGGGCATCGGAGAAATTCGGAGTTACAGTAACGTACAATAACGTGCAACAAATGTTTTTAATTGTTCACAGATAACAGCAGCAACTGAGCGACGCCAGGGAAAGGAGTTTACTATAAAAGGTCACGGTGTGTAGTGGTAGCATGTTGACGACAACTGTAGGAAGTAGAAATAGAGAGAAATTAGTAGTTAGAGACCATGTGGTGATGGGGTGACTAAATTAATCAACGTTTATTTTATCCACAGGAAAAGACCATCATGTTTGTTTCTATAATTTTGTTTTGAAAATTTTGTTTAAGAAATGTCTTTCTGTAAAATAATTGTAATGTCTTGTACGTGATGACGTAAGAGGAAGTGGCTTAGGCAATAAGTAATCATGTATAAAATATCGTATCCTTAGTGAGTGCAGTTACACTTTGTAGCGGTGACTGGCCAGCTGACGACGAGCGGGACAGCAGACGAGATGCACGAGGGAACTTCGTCCACATGAGCACGTTTGCTGCTGCTGCTGCTGCCACTGGCGGATCGTGAACGCTTCATTTTTGCACGTTTCATTACGAAGACGTGACAAGTACTGGACGAACGAAGTATACGAGCAGTGTGAGAGTGAGGTGGACCGTGCACTGATTTATATAAGTCCTGCCTAGCGCGTGTATGTAGGCGCGGGGGTGTGACATAGAGAGATGACGCTATCTGTCTCTCTCGCACCGCGCCACGGCAATAGGAACTAGACACGCACCACGTGGTGGATACACTGGATGCGACCTTGTTGTTGTTGAGTAACGGTGCTTTGGAATTGTGGCGGTGTTATGAAAATATTTACGAAAGGCTATGCCTAGCGCGTATATGGAGGCGGGGGGGTGGGGGTGGGGGGGGGGTCTCTGACGTCATGGCAGCCATCATGGATAACGGTACTTTGGAATGGTACCGGCATTGGAATGGTACTGGCCTTGTTCCAATAGTGCTGATGATTCGTTGGAATGATGTAACATACTCAGTCCATTTTGTGCGTTTGTGAGGAGTATAGATGCTCATGAATCTAGTGAATTCTTTAAATATTCTTGCTATTGGGCGTGCCTGTGGATGGAATTGGGACACTAGTATGTGTTTAATTCTCTTAGTGTTAATGAATTATTTCCATTGGTTACCCACAAAATTTGAATTTTCAGTTAATAATATTTCTGGCCTTCCTACCCTTGAGAGCTAGTCTTCTGTGATTCTCCTAAAAATGTACTGGCAATCACCGACCGCAATGCATACAGCTTGACATATTTCGAAAAAACGTCTTGAAAAGGAACAATATATTTTATGCCTCCTTTCCCTTGTAGATAGGGCCCAGCCGCATCAAAAGATACTATTTCTAAATGTCTTTCAGGCAATATTGTGTGCAGATCAATTAATTTTGATTGTTTGAATGTTTTGTCTTTTGGCTTATAATACACTATTATATCACCTGAAGGACCTTCCTTAACAAATTGGGATTGAAACATTAGCTATTTATTGTGAATATATAATATAAAACGTCCACATAGTTTTCTGGCAAACAAACACACCACTGGCTTTGATCTGCGTGGTGTGGATGAAACAAGATCCCATTGTAAATCGTAAAACATTTCTTTAAATTATCATCGCTGTTTTGTAATAGTTTCAATCTTAAATGTCGTCATCTCTATGCCCCCACCCCCTTCATTGGTCGTCAAAAGAGGGCCTATCGAGACCTGTTTAGGTTTTTCTGGCTAACTGGGGTATCGACCTCCTCATTTGAGGTGATGCCAGCTAATAGAACGTTGTGAGTTTGGTTCCTTCAATTGGCGCCTTGTGCAGTTCTTGATTCAAAATTTCGATGGATTTGCCCACTGTTTGCAGCGTAATTGTCGTTATGTTGACAAGTCAGCTATTGGCCGATTGCTTGTTTGCCTGTTTGCGTTTTGTCTTTGCCAACTGCCGTACTGGTTACTGCCACCAGTCGGCGGTGTACTGAGCACCTGCCGGCTGTACCCTCTGTGATCAGTATAGTCCGATTCGTTAGAATATTCTCCTTTATTGTTTTTGTAACCTTGTTTATATTTTTGGCCTCTCCCGTTCCCGAAGTGGTTTCTATTACCGTTGTTGTGAGGTTGGTAAACATGACCGTTACTGTCACCATTTATACCTTGCTGTTTGCTAAACCTTGGGGACTCAGCCTGTGCTCTGAGATTTTGTGTTTGTACTGGCCTTTTCTCATAAATAAGGTCAGTGGAATCAAGTACTAATAAAAAATACTCTTTGCCATGTTCTGGAATGGTAACTAATTTTTCACAGTTATGGGCGGCAGGTGGCTTTTCAAAATCTTGAATACGTCCACATGGGATTCGTCTAGTGTAGAGTTTTATTCAAAAGTTTTTCAAAGTATTTTATTAGGTCCCCATGTTTGCTATTGAATGGCGACTGATTGAAAACTTCATAGCGTAACCTCTCCTGTACCTTGGGAGACCAAAATTATCCAAAATGCTCTCTCGAACGGTTCGTAAGTGTGGCTTTCTTCTGCCATATGGGTGACCCACAACAAGGCATCGCATTGTGTCTATCCTACAACAAAACTCATATTTTGTGTCTTTCCAATTTCTAAGGAATACATTACGAAAGGACCTTGTGAACACCACCAGGTTCGTTCCTTTGCCTTCCGATGAAAGAATGCCGTTTCTTCGTCAGCTAATAAGGTGAAAAGGTATGCAACACTGTCTCTTGCTGGTGTCGCATTGTTTTGGTAGATGGGATTACATTCTGAGCCTGACTGTGCGACAGGTACAGTAGTCGGCAGCGCCTGCTGCATCTTGTAACTCCTGTCTACTTCGTCTGATGGGCTTGTAACAAACTGAGGATAGGTACTAGGATTATCTATGCGGTCTTAACTATTCGGCCCAAAGGCACTTCAATGCTTGACGTCGGATTTCTTTTATTAATGTTGTAACATTGATTAGATTACTCCGCAACTTTTCCTCCGCTGTTTTAATACCCGAATCTATCCTAGCCGACACTTTATTCTCGTTTTCCTTCAGCACCACCTCGACTACTTGTACGAAAGTTCCGTGTTCCTGAACTATTTTTTGCGCCGGGGTTCTACCTTGGCTAGTATACCTGCTTCAGCCCTGTCCTTCAATTCTTTTACATCTTTGTCAATTCTTTCCTGCTCTTTTTGTACACACTGAGTGTTTAAATTTAAATTATTTAGTTGCAATGACAGTGACGTGTACCTCTTCTGGCAAACCTTTACATACTGACTAACTCGTTTACAGTATCTGTGAGGTATTTTTGCATATTTGCTATTGTCTGTTGCATTATACTTTGTACATCACTCACACGTTTTAACTTACCTGCCAATTGTTCTTGTTTCTCGTCTACCAATGATACTCTTTGATTCAAGTTAATTATATCCTGGGGTAGGTCAGTGAGCAACTCTACTTTTATCTACTTTCTGACGTTTACGAGTTTACACGTTAATTCATTCGACAGGTCATCGAACTACTGTGTTAAATGACCGACATTTTGAACTTAATTGTCATATGTTGTTATGTCCGTGTCGGTGACATATTCTGTCTGCATATTCGTTAATGGAATACCAACAATAGACCTATCTGATATACTCAATTTTGCTGCTTCCAATAAAACAATTAAACAATAGAAAATTATGGAATAAAACGTCCTTTTCGAAATTGTGATGATACCACTTCACAACCTAACCTGTAGTGCGTCTCTGACATATGTTACATCTGCTTGTTAGCTTATTTTAACTGGACAAACAAACGTCTCAACATCAAAATAATTTAACATAAATATCTACTTCTTTGAAAAGAATACTTCAGATCGGGATATAAGTTGGAGAAGGCGCTATGACCAGTCTTGCAAGAGGCGCTACTAAGCGCAGTCGTGCAAGCAACATGTAAATTTTCCTACCTTCAAGTCGCTCTTTTCGGTCTTCTTGAAACTAGTTCTCCGGTTAAACTTCTCTGGTTTTTGCGTACCACATGTCTGTTGAAAAAGACAATAACAATTAATATAACATGATCCTTTCTCTCTATGGCATCGTCCAAGGAGCAGTCGCCATTTCATAAGAATTACAGTTAATTTGGCGAGAGAGAGGTATGACGTCACAATCAACAACGTCTGTCGGATGTTCTTTCTCCTTCACACAAGCATCATGTGTTACGTGACAATAGGTACTGCTTTCAATCTACTGTAATATATACTCGAAATCATTAACTTAGAGGGTTCTCTTCCTATTGATGGTATTTACCTCTCCTGTCCCCTATCGTAATAGGACAATGTAGATGACGATGCGGCAGTCGCCCTCTTGAAGATTATTCCCGTCTATTCGAAGATGGACTTCATGGTTCTTGAAGCGCATAGAGAGGAACAGGTATACTTGAAACTTGTAGAAATAAAATACTTTTCTTCCACGAGCTATCGACTTTTTATTTATTACGTCCATACACCAAGGCGAAGAAGAATAGAAGAGCTCAATTACAAGCATTGAGACAAGAGAGGTGGTGTTAAAAAATTTGAAGGTACAGATATAGTGTTTTTAATTTTCATGCCGCCCTCTCAGACTCTATTAATACGTCGTAATATGAATTAATATATGTTTGGCGCATTCCACGGACGCCTGTATGAATTAATACATTTCGTTTTTGTATACACGTACACCTTATGCGTGTACAGATGCCGTTCCCTGTTTTGTTCTTGGAGAAGAACGGCCGCATTCTTTTGGACAAGAAACGGGCGCTCAAAATTGGGAATAGCCAAATCGGGCGGATAACTAAGGGCCTCTTTAAGTGCCTCAAAATATGTCCCTTGTCCCAACGGAAAATAACCCGTTTCTTACGAAGGTGATTAAGGGTCCCGGCTAACTGAGCAAATTTGGAACAAACTTACGAAAATAATGTACCGTGCCGATGGTATACCTACCCACAGCTATCTTATTCCTAGGCGCAGATATTACCCGTTTTACCAAATAACTTACCCTAATTTTTCTCAGAATTTTGAACATCTTGCACCATTTGACATTGTAGAATGCTTTTTCTAGGTCGACGAATCCTATGAACGTGTCTTGATTTTTCTTTAGTCTTGCTTCCATTATCAGACCTAACGACAGAAATGCCTCTCTGGTGCCTTTACGTTGCCCAAAGCCAAACTGATCGTCGTCTAACACATTTTCAATTGTCTTTTCCTTTCTTCTGTATATTATTCTTGTCAACAACATGAATACACGAGCTGTTACGCTGACTGAGCTATAATTCTCGCACTTGTCGGCTCTTCCACTCTTCAGGGTTGTGAGGACGATGTTTTTCCTAAAGTCAGATGGTACATCGCCAGACACACACATTTTATACACCAGCGTAAATAATTGTTTTGTTGCCATTTCCCCCAATGATTTTAGAAATTATGATGGAATGATCTATCTCTTCTGCTTTATTCGAACTTAGGCCTTCCAAATCTTTCCTAAATTCTGATTCTAATACTTGATTCCCTACCTCTTCTACATCGATTCCTGTTTCTTCTTCTGTCACGTCAGCAGCCCACTGCACTCTTATTTAGGACCATTGCTCTTAATTCCAGACGGGGTTGCTTTGTCTTTTCTGTATGCTGAGTCAATTCTTCCTACAAGCATTACTGTTTCGACTTCTTCACATCTTTCATGGAGCCATTTCACCTGAGCGTCACTGCACCTCCTGTGTATTTCATTCTTAAGTGATTTACATTTCTTTCATCGATCACCTGGAGTATTTCTTCTGTTTCTTCCCATTTAGCTTCTTTCTACCAATGACTTTCTTCCTACTTCCGTCACTGCCCTTTTTAAAGATGTCCATTCCTCTTCAGCTGAACTGCCTACTGAGCTATTCCTTATCGCAGTATCTACAGCTTCAGAGAAGTTCAAGCGTATCGCTTCACTGCTTAGTACTTCCGTATCCCACCTCTATCTGCATTCATTCCTCCTGACTAGTCCTTTTAACTTCAGCCTCATACGTGCTCCCATTGTGAAATTCTTGATGAATATAATCTGGGTACTTTGTCTCCATTTGAAGCAAAAGGTAGTTTTCAAAGCATCTCAATTTTTATGGCGTCGTATCTCCCGAACTGTAACTCGTACAACGATGTAATTTTGTAGGTACTTTCAGTAGTATATCTGGGTATTGTCTGCAAACTCTTTTGCGAATAGAGTGGACAGTAATTAAATTCACTCCTGGTGATGAACTATGCACGAACTGCGAAAACGTATCAAGCGATGTCAGCGATAAAAAATTTCGTAAAGGTTTGAAATTATGTGTAAAGTTTGTGGGTAGTCGCTCTTTCATTCTCAAACACTGGACGAATACAGTCCGGGTATTTGCGCGCCGTTAGTTATGTTGCGTCAAGACAAACACACTGTGACCTGGTAGTCAGGTACAGGGAGGATAAGGCAACGATTGTGGACGGGGCCGTAATCAGCTACCGTTGGCCACAGTAAACACATACACTTTATTTGAGGAAATAATTTTCAACAATTATTTTAAAGTAATTTACTACACTGATAACTGAAGGCCTTACTAAGACAGAATTCCAAATTATTCGTCGGCTGAAGGCCACAAGCAACTTCAGAGTACTCAACAGCTGAAGGCCTGAATTACATGTGAGGAAGGCAGTTACGTTAAGAAATACTTTAACTTCGGCTCGTAAAATGTTGACATAGGTTACGAAACTTGTTGTCAGGAACAGACCTTAAAAATAAATGAAGGGAGTACAGGTAAAGACTGTGAAGCAAGACGATGATCGTGCTGTTGGGGTGACTGAGCAGAGTACAGCCTTATTTCTCTTGGCTCTGGGAGGGGGAGGGTGGCAGGCCCATCACACCGGACGTCTCCTACCCTCAGGAGATATCCCCGGCACTCGCTTGATAGCAGTGTGAGTGGACTTAAGAGCATCCTGGAGGGGACTGGGACGAGGAAAAATACACATCCCTAGTTGGGTTTGAACCTAGGGCCTCTGGCCCGGAGACTAATGGTCCACCCGCCTGTTTTCCTGCTAGACCATCATGGCCACTTAAACATAAATGACGAAAAGAATGTTCTGTACCACTGTTTCTTGCAGAAAGCCATAAGTTTAAATTTGATATGACTGACATTGAAGTATGTCCAACTATTAATCTACAGAAAAACTTCGAAGCCGAATGTGGACATAAGCAGGCGAAACTTTAGGACATACGAAAGCATATCAGAGCTGTGGCGTAGTGCATATGTTATAGCAGTAATCCTATTGTGAAGTGGTGCAGGCAGATAGCAAGAAGGTACCAAGGTAGTGATGAACAATGGAGGAAGCAAACAAGAACATGAACCACAGAAAAACAGTTCCCAGTGAAATTAACGTAACAGATCGTTCTGATCTATTACAAGTAATGTCACTTATACGTTACAGTTGTGGAAGGGTCAAGTTTAGCACACAGTGTGTCGTGATAGACAGACACTGCTGTAGACAGGACCACAGTTGACTACGCTGGCGTTGTCTTGGTTCCCAATATGTAGCACTGGATTTCGAGACTCGTAGTGGAGTCGCAGTTAATTGTAGTCGGGTCGTAGTTGATGCCGGATTCGCACTCCAATTCGCACCCGTGAGGAGCGGTAGGGGGCGGTCCAGTAAAGGCCGTCCGGTGTATAAATACTACGAAATTGGCTGGAGCCACATGGGCCGCAGAGCCAGGCTACTCCCGATTGTGTCCCATGAAAGTGGCGCACTCGTTACTGTACCAGATGTCACAGTGAAGTTGAGCTGTCGGCTGCAGGAGTCTGACAGGGTGGCAACCCGCAGCGCAACGTTGTGTGGCGTGTGGCTAGGTCATCAGGCACCAGCTATACGCTGCGTAAAGTGCGTTACAAAACTTAAAATCCGAGGATGCAGATGAAAGACTTGAGGGTACGGACAGCATTTCTCTTATCCCTGCAGATCTCCTACTTACAAAGTCATTGAATCCAGCCAGATTATATTCCTAGTGACATACTGAAGTAAACTTGGATTACTTTCTAAAACGTTTTGTAACCTTGTTGTGCTGAGTGGGCAAAATGGAGTTAAACATCCATTGTTTTGTTGATGTAAAATTCTTAAGTTACAAGGTAAATCGGTGACAGAATACCTCTGCTCACTAAAGTAGGTATTCAAGGCAGATTTAGAGCTAGAAACCCTAAGATGTTCTTTAAACCTGATGCTGAGGGTCCTGCCAATTTGTCCATTGTGCCAGATGGGGCAATCACCGCAGGCCACCCAGTACACCTCGGCTGCGTTATATTTGAGAAAACAAGGGCCACACTTTAAGCATCCTGGAGCAGGTCGAAATTATGAGATCCATTAGTTGTTTTTCACAACAAACCCTAAAGTTGAGATAGTGTACCATTCTGGCAAATGTCGACCACCAAAATTAGTTGACGTACTACTCTGTACTCCCTTCTCCTGGTTCCCCTTTGTTCCTCGTGAACATTTCCACTTTTCGCCCTGCCCCATCCCCCCCCCCTCCCCCCCACACCTACCCACTTCTTATGCACCCTCCTTATTATGTTAGCTAGCTGGCTCTGAGCACTATGGGACTTAACATCTATGGTCATCAGTCCCCTAGAACTACTTAAACCTAACTAACCTAAGGACATCACACAACACCCAGTCATCACGAGGTAGAGAAAATCCCTGACCCCACCAGGAATCGCACCTGGGAACCCGGGCGCGGGAAGCGAGAACGCTACCGCACGACCACGACCTGCAGACCATATTATGTTAGCTACTGCACTTCTTCCTTTCAAGTACGTTTTTAAAAACTTTCTCAAATTTTATCTATACTTAGAGAGTATCAAAATCTACAACAGTCTTTGATCTCTTTAAGTGTAAAAAACGTGAAGAGTTTTACAAAAAAATAATTTTTAGTACTTTAAAGTTCTTAAAGTTTTCTTAAGTTTTAAGGTTTATTCAGTGGACAGCGCCAGAAGACCTGTTTTCTTCTTTGTTGTTATTTTAACACCTTACACAAAAGGTGAGCCGGCAGCGGTAATATTACGCCGCTCTTCGGCCACAGATAGAACAAATAGACACATGGAAGACACAGACGAACAAAACATAATGTTGGACAAAACACAGTAGACACTTGAGTTAAAAAAAACATGGAGCCGTTCACAGGTGGAGCATAGTAAAAATAACGTTCAGCACTTGACACGGACACTGATGACTGAAACGACACACGTGAACGATGGAGTGTGGGCGATGAAAACACTAAAGCATTAAGACGACGGCACACACAAAGAACCGATGTCGATGATCTCCGGTGCGCAAATGTTCACTTGACGTGTGCGAGTCTGGGGACCTGCCAAAAGAGGAAACGGTGGGGGAGGAGGGAAAGGGGAGGGTGTAGATGCCAGTGGCAGAGGAGATGGGAGGGGGAGGAAAGAAGGTACGGGGGTAGGGGAAGCCCAGGGGGAGAAGGGAGGGAGGAAGGGAGGAGGGAGAGAAGAAAGAGTGGGTGCCCTGAGGAAACACAGTGTGTGGAAGGGGAGGATCAAAGTTGATAGGAGGTGTAGATGGAGGGGATGAGGGCATCATCAGGGAGGGGGAGTTGGTGGAAGCTGTGGTGTCACCGCCAGACACCACACTTGCTAGGTGGTAGCTTAAATCGGCCGCGGTCCATTTAGTACATGTCGGACCCGCGTGTCGCCACTGTGTGATAGCAGACCGAGCGCCACCACAAGGCAGGTCTCGAGACACGATAGAGCACTCGACCCCAGTTGTACGACGACTTTGCTAGCGACTACACTGCCGAAGCCTTTCTCTCATTTGCCGAGAGACAGTTAGAATAGCCTTCAGCCAAGTCCATAGCTACGACCTAGCAAGGCGCCATTAGCCTTACATAGTTTGAGAGTTATCGTATGAAATGTCTCATCAAGAACGTTGTAAACCAACAAAGAATTAAAGTTAAGTATTCGAGGAGCTGCATACTTTTCTTATCAGACTTCAATACTTATCCTGTTCCAGACTTCACGCCAGTCGGCGTGTGTGTACGCGTGCCTTTCGGCTACCCGTCACTGTGGACTGGCTGCCTTGTCAGTCCATTACAGAAGCCACCTTGGGCGAGGGTATGGAGAGTGGAGAGATAGTAAGCAGGCGGGACGTGGGAATACAGGCGCGGCAGCGGACGGGGGTGGGAGAGGATGAGAGAGACAAGCGGGTGAGGGGGATCGAGCTTATGGGAGGTGTAGAGGACCCGTATCTGTTCGAGGAAAAGGAGGTGGTGCGGGAACGGAATAAGGTCATACAGGATCCGTGTGGGGGAGGGGAGACGGATGCGATAGGTGAGGCGGAGAGCATGGCGTTCTAGGACTTGAATGGATTTGTAATAGGTAGGAGGGGCGGAGATCCAGGCAGGGTGGGCGTAGCAGAGGATAGGGCGGATGAGGGATTTATAGGTGTGGAGGACGGTGGAGGGGTCCAGACCCCATGTGCGGCCAGAAAGCAGCTTGAGGAGACGGAGTCGGGAGCGTGCCTTGGCTTGGATTGTCCGGAGATGGGGGTCCAGGAGAGGCGACGGTCAAGGGTGACCGGAAGACCTGTTTTGTTGCCGTAATATAAACATCGGACGTTCCCCTTTTAAGCCATTAAACGTTCAAGAGTTCATTTAGGTTAGCATACCTTCCGAGCGTTATTGATAAAAATAGATGTCAACTGTCATTATTATTTCCTACGAATTGTTTTTCAAAAAAGTGTTTGTACTTATTGTTCCAATATTCCTTGTTCTCATTCGCAATTCGTGTGTCCCCCAAAAGACCGCCGATCTTTCGATAGAGCCCGCGTAACTTCAGCGCATGCGGGAGCCATCTGCAGACAAGCAGGTTACTTTCTTGCCGTCAGTTAGACAAAGCACGGGGCCGCATTCCCTGTTTGCGAATGTGCATTGACCGCAGAAGCAGTAAGTCCGGTTTTCGGGTTCTACTTTTCGTCAATAGTTATTTACTTGACGTATTTGGTCCAGGTAGAACATCCCTCCATTTTGTTGCAACCACTTCTTGTTTTTCTTTGTGAAAGCCGCAAGTTAAGTCTTAATTGTGTTTCATTATTTTCATCTTGCCAATGCACTACTGTCGTATAATTTGTTTAGGACTCATCCACCATATTGAACTGGAATCCGACGGGTTTTGTTCAATGAGAAACCGCCTTTTACTGGTGTTTTGTTCTGATGGGCAATGAATATTGGGCGCAAAGTTGCGATTTTTTTCAACTCTAATGTTTTAGTTATGTGGGTACAAGTATTTTAATTTTCTCATATAATAGGTTATTAATACCTTTCTAAAAATTTTAAAATAATTTTAGAACGTTATCATATCAGTGATTATCTCAGGGTTGTTATTCCTTGTGATTTTATTGTTATATAGTTATTCATCTGAAGATGTGATCTTTAGTGCCACGAAACCAGCAGTGATCTAAAACTAACGGAGTAAATACAGCTGAAGCAGTTTATTAATACCCAAGATGATTACTCATAGCTGTGGTTGCCCTACATACAAGATTGTCTGCAGATTGATTATACGCCTTCTAGCGCACTGTAATTGTTGTAATTATATCCTCGGCATCGAAACGTAGGGGGTTGTAATACAATCCTAAATTCATCACTAAAGCTGGTCCTTGAACCTTTCTAAGTCGTCTTTCTCGGGATGGTTTGTGTCTGCCAGTTTCTTCAGCATCTCCGTGAGATGAGTCAAACATACTTGAGAACATTCGTACTGTCCTGCATTCTATACGTTTAATATCCTGTGTTAGTCCTGTTTGACCTGGGTCTCACATACTTAAGCAATATCCTAGGACGGTTCGCATGAGTATTTTGTAAGCAACCTCCGTAGCAGACGGATAGCATTAACATTAATCTCTAAACCCTATTACTAAATCACTGTCCCGAAACCCGGAACCAGTTGCAGATAGCCTATCTAATGGCTTGATTTTCAATATTTCGCGTAGTTATTCATCGCTTTTAAAAATTTAAAATGCTGTCAGTATCTACTCATTAAGTGGATAATTTATGTTAAAAGTTTAACCCAATAAAACAATTATTACAGCTAGAAACTGTGTGTTTGTCTTGACGCAACATAACTGACGGCGCGCAAATACCCTGACTGTATTCATCCAGTGTTTGAGAATGAAAGAGCGACTGCCAACAAACTTTACTCACAATTTCAAAGCTTTATGAAATTTTTTATTTCTGACATCGCCTAATACGTCATCGCTGTTCGTGCATAGTTCATCACCAGGAGTGAGTTTAATTACTGTCCACTCTATTCGCAAAACAGTTTGCAGACAATGCCCAGATATACTACTGAATGTACCTACAAAATTACATAGTTGTACGAGTTACAGTTCAGGAGATACGACGCCATAAAAATTGAGATTCTTGAAAAACTACCTTCTGCTTCAAATGGAGCACAAAATTCCCAGATTATATTCGTCAAGAGTTTCAAAATGAGAGCACTTAGCGACCTCTAACAAACTTTAACCATAGTTTCAGACCTTTCCTAAACGTTTTCTCGGCTACACGCTTAAAGCCAAGTCTTTAATATATTAACTCAGTTGCAGAGCAGTAAGAAATTTGATGCGTGGGAGTTCGAAGGGTTACTGATTGTAACTAAATGATAAAAACTTGTCGTAATTGTAATTATCATCGTTTCGGAAGGAACCATGCATCCGATTTATTAAAATCAATATGGAGTATCTTAGCGATTTCCTACTGCATTCTGTAATATCACCCGTCGTTACTACACTCCTGGAAATTGAAATAGGAACACCGTGAATTCATTGTCCCAGGAAGGGGAAACTTTATTGACACATTCCTGGGGTCAGATACATCACATGATCACACTGACAGAACCACAGGCACACAGACACAGGCAACAGAGCATGCACAATGTCGGCACTAGTACAGTGTATATCCACCTTTCGCAGCAATGCAGGCTGCTATTCTCCCATGGAGACGATCTTAGAGATGCTGGATGTAGTCCTGTGGAACGGCTTGCCATGCCATTTCCACCTGGCGCCTCAGTTGGACCAGCGTTCGTGCTGGACGTGCAGACCGCGTGAGACGACGCTTCATCCAGTCCCAAACATGCTCAATGGGGGACAGATCCGGAGATCTTGCTGGCCAGGGTAGTTGACTTACACCTTCTAGAGCACGTTGGGTGGCACGGGATACATGCGGACGAGCATTGTCCTGTTGGAACAGCAAGTTCCCTTGCCGGTCTAGGAATGGTAGAACGATGGGTTCGATGACGGTTTGGATGTACCGTGCACTATTCAGTGTCCCCTCGACGATCACCAGTGGTGTACGGCCAGTGTAGGAGATCGCTCCCCACACCATGATGCCGGGTGTTGGCCCTGTGTGCCTCGGTCGTATGCAGTCCTGATTGTGGCGCTCACCTGCACGGCGCCAAACACGCATACGACCATCATTGGCACCAAGGCAGAAGCGACTCTCATCGCTGAAGACGACACGTCTCCATTCGTCCCTCCATTCACGCCTGTCGCGACACCACTGGAGGCGGGCTGCACGATGTTGGGGCGTGAGCGGAAGACGGCCTAACAGTGTGCGGGACCGTAGCCCAGCTTCATGGAGACGGTTGCGAATGGTCCTCGCCGACACCCCAGGAGCAACAGTGTCCCTAATTTGCTGGGAAGTGGCGGTGTGGTCCCCTACGGCACTGCGTAGGATCCTACGGTCTTGGCGTGCATCCGTGCGTCGCTGCGGTCCGGTCCCAGGTCGACGGGCACGTGCACCTTCCGCCGACCACTGGCGACAACATCGATGTACTGTGGAGACCTCACGCCCCACGTGTTGAGCAATTCGGCGGTACGTCCACCCGGCCTCCCGCATGCCCACTATACGCCCTCGCTCAAAGTCCGTCAACTGCACATACGGTTCACGTCCACGCTGTCGCGGCATGCTACCAGTGTTAAAGACTGCGATGGAGCTCCGTATGCCACGGCAAACTGGCTGACACTGACGGCGGCGGTGCACAAATGCTGCGCAGCTAGCGCCATTCGACGGCCAACACCGCGGTTCCTGGTGTGTCCGCTGTGCCGTGCGTGTGATCATTGCTTGTACAGCCCTCTCGTAGTGTCCGGAGCAAGTATGGTGGGTCTGACACACCGGTGTCAATGTGTTCTTTTTTCCATTTCCAGGAGTGTATTTAGTGCCAACATGGTCATAGCCCTCCCTAGATGTTTTTCGCGTAAAGTGATAAAACACTAATTATTTAATGTAACTGCAATAAATCTAGTTTTAACCGCAAATGCTAAGACTATCATTACGTTTTATTACTTTGAAACACAAAGAGTTTATAATTGGGAAATATAGCATACTTAACCTAGATCTATGTAAGACACATCACAACATCTATACAGAAAATGTCTATTACTACATTGGGAGTAACGATTACTTAGCACGATTTCACATTTTACGCGTACTCTGCTGTATTCTGTAGGTGAAGTCTTTGAAACGTTGAACTAAATGTTTGTATGATGCTGAAACTCTAGGTCATTGCATCTGACGCTATGATAAATCTTTGAAATATTTTGACGAAATCATATTCTCATAGATCTCAAACGATGTGCAACTGTGGTATTGGTGGAAGACATCATCAGGGCATTAAGTGCCGTAGGAAAACGATGTAGATACCTCAAGCAAAGGCCTTTAGCACCTAAGTATACCACTACCGAAACCCTTACTTCATGGTAGAATGCCGACAGACCGTCTTTGGTTTCCTAGAATATTTCGGAGCTGTGGCGCACTGTTGGTGCACTATAAACAGTACCTCGGGTAGGTAACGCAGGAACAACATGGTTCTTCAGAAACAGTTCTTCGTGGCCAAGTTCGATCGTGGCGTCAGATCAAGTCAGCGTTGCTGTTAAAAGCTACTGTCACGTGCACTAATTTTACGGTAAAGAACACCGTTGGTCATTAAAACTGCGCCATGCAGGATATCAAGTAACGGAATGTTAATTGTTGTAGATATACAGTGTAATAGGAATAATACACGATTAAGTCTTACGTGGTTTGCGGATGTACTGGGTGCGATATTTAGTAAACGTGTCTACTTCTGGCAGCAGTGACTCTAACCCGCTGGGCATCGACTCGAACTGAGGTCCAATGACTCATATGCGTATATTCTGCTTTAATGCTGTGTCAGAGATCACCAATTGTAGCGGCCAGCGAGAGGCGGCGCGCCATTCTCTTGGCGACCCGCGTTCCTTGTTCAGATGTTTTCAGTGGGTAGAAATCTGGAGAACGTGCTGCCCAGGGTAACAATTGAATGGTGTCTAAGTCAAGGTAGGTCCATCAGGACAGCACACTATTATTTAATGCTGCTTTAACTTTTTTTGTTTGTTATGGAAGCGTCGAAGAAGCGGCACGGCCACTGGCTTCAACACGTCAGAATTGCTACGCCCGCTGTCCAAATGACCCACTATGTCAACCAAAGGTGATCGAGTTTTGTACTCGTTGACGCCCTGTACCATCACGCTAGGAGCGAGGCCGGTATGACGGTGACGACTGCAATCTGGCAGCTTTGTATTCGGAGCCTCCGCACAATGCTAGATCTGTAAGGCTACTGTAGACGGAACCTGAACTCCTATTACAAGGTCCCTGTGTCCAATGTTGTCCCAGGGCGGCCACAGTCGTCGCCTCTCTCCGCAGCAGTCCACGGTGATCCATACGTCATCTCACCTCCCGTGTGGATAATTTTCGTGCTGCAATTAAGTCCTTGTTCTAACTTACATGACGTGTATAGACGGTACTGTGCGGCCGAAAGAAGGAAATATCTGTCTTATCGTCCCCTAGCTACCGCCAGCCGTTTTGGCCGAGGGGTTCTAGGCGGTTCAGTCCGGAACCGCGCTGTGCTGCTGCTACGGTCGCAGGTTCGAATCCTGCCTCGGGCATGGATGTGTATGATGTCCTTAAGTTCGTTAGTTTTATAGTTCTAAGTCTAGGGGACTGATGACCTCAGATGTTAAGCTGGGACCGTAGCAAGGCGTTGAGCAACGACGCCCATACAATACTTTGTTGGGATGGTGTAGGAGTTGGAGAGGGCTTTACTTGGGGAACGGAGTATATTTAATATTTTGGAAGACGAATTGCTACTTGTAAGAGCCTTAAAAATTTTGGACCCAGTTAAAAACTTGCGTGATACCAACATTTAAATCATTTTCTTGAAATAAAAGCACCTCATCGTACTGCAGTTTTTTCTTTTCCTGTCAGCTGGGGAGGGAGGAAGAAGGATGTGCGGTGCTCCCTTGCCCTGAGTTTGGGCACCCTTGGATCTGAGTATCCCTCTTGAGTCTATACAGTCCACGTTTGCATGGCGGTCACGGGTTCTCGACTAGGCTATAAACAACCAAGTGATAAACCGCCGTCTGAAAGGACATAATCTTGCCGCTGTGCTAGTAGATTTCTTACACGAGGATGAAACTGTCGTCTCACAAACAACCAACATTCAATTGCGATTCGTGTATAAAAACTCCCTATTCTAATATTTCCGTCTGTACAGAAAGTAGATAGCGTTACTTCCACCTAATTTGTCTGACTGCGCTAAGATGCTAATCATTTGCGCATCGAAACACGTAGCACTCTTCATGACAATTCTACGTTAGTTGCATGCCGCCTTCATGGGGCTGAAGCTTTAATGAAGTGTGTATTTCAGTAGATACGGTTTGGATATCCGGTATCGCATCTTTGCGGAAAAATTGCGACGGACAATTACAACCAGTTCAGCAAGAAGATCATGACCACCAACTTATTATCGATGTAGACCCGCCCAG
This sequence comes from Schistocerca piceifrons, assembly GCF_021461385.2. Lineage (NCBI taxonomy): Eukaryota > Metazoa > Arthropoda > Insecta > Orthoptera > Acrididae > Schistocerca > Schistocerca piceifrons. The sequence continues at coordinate 510,608,011 of NC_060138.1, forward strand.
TCGATAGTAGCTTCATCTGGCAAGGAGCGAATGCTATTCAGACACACGCACAGTGCATGTAGTATCATGAGCGTGCTGTGCTGTCCGTGTGTACAATGGGGAAGGCGCATTACCTATCTGAGTTTGACCGAGGGCAGATTGTGATGGCCTGGAGGTTCGGCACGAGTATTTCAGAAACTACACGACTTATCGCGTGTTCAAGGAGTGCTGTGGAATGTGTCTTCAACAAGTGGCGAAAGCAACGTGAAACAACGTCCACACGTCATTACAGGTTAGAAATCGTAAGCTGCAGGACAGGTGCCGAACTGTGGCGGAACTAAGATCAGGCTTTAATGCTGGGGAAAATACAAGTGTGTCTTAACACACAGTGCACCGAACACTCCTAAAGATGGGCCTCCGCACCGACAACCTATTCATGTGCCAATGTTAACACCACGACTTTGGTAGCTACGACTGAAATGGACACGTGACAGTCGGCACTGGACGTTCTCGTATGGTTTGATGAATCCCAGTACCTTCTTCATCATACCGACGGGAGGACGCCAATCCGTCGTCTCATTGACATCTTTACTGCGGGACGGAGTGACGCTGGCGGCAACTCCGTAACGCTCGAGGAAAAATTCACCTGGGCATCCATGGTTCCAGTGGAACTCGTGCAATGTACCTTGACGGCCAAGGAGTACTGCCCACGTATACCTGTTATGACGATTGTGTTTCCAAATGGCAGTGGTATTTTTCAACAAGATAATGCGCCATGACACAAAGTCAGGAGTGTGGTCGAGTGGTTTGAGAAACACAGTGGTGAGTTCCAACTGATATGCTGGCCCCCCCTAACTCGCCAGATCTGAACCCGACCGCACACATCAGGGATGTGACTGAACTGGGCGTCAAAGGTTAACGCTCCCCGCCCCCCCCCCCCCCCCCCCACCCCCCATTTATGGGAATTAGGTGAGTCGTGTGTGCAGGTATGGTGCCAAATCCCTCCAGCAACCTATCAAGGCCTCACTGGTTCCGTACCACGCCGCGTCGCCGCTGTGATACATGCCAAAAATGGACATACCGGCTATCAGTTAGGTGGTAATAATGTTCTGGCTGATCGGTGCAACATACCGAGTCCACGAACGGTTCCATGCATAGCGTCACTGTCTCATACTGCTAAAATTAAATAATACTAGAAATTTTAGCATTAAATTAAGGAAGCGACTGTGGCATCATGGAAGTTGCAACCTGCGTAATGTCAACCTTACAGTGCCGGCTAGTTTGTGAGTGAACGTTAAGACCGAGTAGTATAAGAATGGGTAAGGCATAATTAACATTACTAAGACGAATGAAGACAAACTAGCTACGAAATTCAAATTGATCACAAGCGACTTTTTGTCAGTGAAAACAACCTGCTCTTTATAAACATTACTTTGTCAGATTTTTAATGAAACTCATGTTGACTTAGTGCCTGCAGTCAGTTTACAGTAATTAGGGTGGGGGGAGCGAGGGGGTGGAGGGGGCCGGCGAATGGAGAGCAGAGTGGTTATTACGTGGTCTGGATGTAGATAGCTTATTTTGCGTTTATCTCTGCAAGGGAAGCAATACATGGTGTTTTGAAGTTTCTGTTATCCATACGGTGTCTCTTACTCAGACAGTGCTTCGTGATGGCTATTTTCTAAGCTAATCTAACTGCGAGTTGAGGCATAACTCAGAGCGTGTAGCACATTTGAGCAGTATATGGTTCATAAACACCCCGCCGACTGAGGCTTGGATTTTTTCTGAACCAGCCCAGGAAGGCACTAGAATATATGGAAGGACAATGTGAGGGTTCAGTTATACCGGCTTCATTCCTGCTAACACATTCATTGAAAAGAGGTATATAAAAACAAAACAAAAATGTATGTTTCTGTGTGATAGAAAAAGAGAAGAAGGTAGGAAAGTCCTCTTATTAACCTGTATATTAAAAATTAAGAATACGAATATTGCCAGCTCAAAATGACCCAGAATGGCATTCCAGAGGATTGAGTACCCGGGAAACTGATGTGGATGCGACACAAGCCACCAAGAGTTTGTAAGGAATACGTAGGGGGGGGGGGGGGGGGGCAACCTGCATGGCCAGCAGTTGGTTTTAAAATGACGATAATATTAATATAAAATCAGCCGTTGCTTTGTTTTCGAAGTGGACTGGCGACTTTCAGTTACGTGAGGCTATAATTGTTTATGGTTATTGCTTTTTATAGTGAAAGTTAGTTAACACAATGAGCCGCAGTATTTTTATTTTCGATCACACAACTGCTTATCTTCATGTTGCTCAAAAAAAAATGGTTCAAATGGCTCTGAGCACTATGGGAATAGCAGTTTTAGCCGTAGTATCCGGTGTCTGCTCCGAGATTCATCAACATTTGTTATATCAGAAAAATCTTGAAGACCAGAGCTTGTTCGTTATCTCGCAGTACTTAGATTTTAGCCCGTTTCGGAAGCTACCAGTTAACGTGAGACTTGTGTGTTCGAGTGCTTGCGACCTCAGCTATGTAGTGCTGGATTAGGCTGTGGGAGACGCTCCTACACCAAAGAGAAAGAAGGAGTCAGTCTGCAGGCGACTCTGTCCTCTGGTGGGAGTCCGGCTACGACACGGAGCTAGCAGCTGCCGCCCCTGTACTGCCTGTTACGACCTCGTCCCGCAACCTGGCCTACTGACGCCCCAGAGACTTGTTAAGTCGCGTAAGGACCTCGCGAGGAACGCATTATTCATCACACCTTACAATTTACTACAGACACGTTAACAGAATACCTTGCTTAAAATTTGAGTTTGTGGCATAGAGCGGATGCATCGTGCAGATGAATAAGACACGTAATGACCGCACGTCTACACATGCACGGAATATTTTATTAAAATTCCTTTTGTAGGAAAGAAAAGGAAGATGACGAAGTAATTTTTTCCCATATCGTTTCTTAGTAAATAAAGTGTCTGTCAATTGTGTTATTAGAGACTGACAACGATATAAGTATAATCGGGTGCAACCTTCCTCAGTAAACATCGGTATTTATTATTCTGGAAATAAGACATCCAGATTCAGGTCTCACTTGGGAAGTCGCTTAAGGCAAATGCTGGGATGGTTACTTTGAAAGCCACTTCAGCTCATCTCTCAATCCTTCCTAATAAAAGCCTGTGTTTCTCGGCGCAGATGAGATAAATCACTAATACTGTTTCTCTCCGTCCTTTCCTGAAACCATTTCTGAAGTAAGACATAACAGTTTTATCACCAAATTGCTAGCGAACAAAGAAATGAGAGAATAAAAAATTGTGTGTCTTTGGGACATTTATTTTCAGGAAAGTAGAAATCAAGATGAGTACTGATAACATTAGTTTTGGACTGGGTGAATTCGGTAAGTCCGGAGTTATGTACAGACAGTTTAAGTAGCTTTATGGGCTTGTAACATTTACGTTCGATATCGGCTGTATTTGCATCATGTAACTTCTATATTTACCTACCTATAACGCAATATCAGTGTTATTATGTTCTTCGGTTCAACACAAATGAACGCAATTGTTCTTACTTTCTGTAAAATTATTTAACAAGAATTAATTTGTGAATGTAGTTTTCGAAACGATGTTCTTTCATAATAGTAATACGTTAAAGTAAAGTGTATAGCACTGGTTCATGCATAGGACACGTAGGATAATGCTAGATGTAAAACCTGGACGAAGTTCCTCCATAACGAAAAACTGTAGGCGGGAAAATAAAAAGTGCTTTGCGCGAAGTACCACAAGAAATCTTTATGGCACAAAGCATCCAAACAGTTAACAACCTCTGTGCTGAATGAGGCTGGAGTCGTAGCAGTATTGGGTTAATTACGTCTCTGATGTGGATGTATATTGGTTATTAGATATGGTGTTCATTATTATTTAGCTCTTAATCGTATAATTTCGCCGCCAAGAAGACACTTTAGAGAGAAATTGTACTTCAAGAAAAATTTCATGTATGACGACCCCAGACTTGTGCAGCAGAAATTCGCTACAGCGAGGACCTTCAGTAAATGTTAAGTTCAATATTTTATTTATTTGCACAGACCAGTAAGTTGTATAATGTGCAAATAATAATTGATCTAATTTCAACTTTGTGTTAAGAAAACTGATTTATTCCTCAGTCGCTTACCTGGTAAGTTCCTCTTCCAAGCGATTCAGTTACTCAGTGTGTCCGAAATATTACTGAAATTCAGAATCATTTCTGATTTAAAGTGTCTATTACCTTTCGTGAAGAAATACGTTTTTCAAGTGTTTAGTTTTTCTTTTGTATGGAATGCACCACGCAATCAGGAAAATTTAGTGGTTGGTCTTTCAAAGAATGAGTTAAGGAAAAAGGCCTAATTGCAATATTTGTTTTTCTCATCAAAAGCTTTGCGCAGTACCAAAGTAACATAACTGATTGTAATTGTATGAAGCATCTATGTGTTATTACAGATTAAAGGCCGACACAATTATTCCCTACTTTGCAGGCTTGTAACAATTATTTTATTTGCATACGAAGTGTGTCAGAAAAGTAATGGGACTGAGTTTTTACCTACTAAAGTTTTAATTTTTTCAAACAACAGTACTGTCTCCTTCAGACTACTTCCCTTCGGCAGTTTTACACCGTCGGAGTCGTTGCTCTCAGTCGTGATAGCAGCGCTGAAAGGTTTTGACGGATAGGGTCTTTAACATGTCGGTCACATACTTTTGAATCTTTTCCAGAGTCCCAAATGACGTCCTTTTAAGACATTTTTCAATCTCGTGAAAATAAAAAAAATAAAAAGGGCTCAGATCAGGTGAACAGGGGGAGGGGGGCTTCAAAGATCACACTCGCGGATTCTCCTAGATGAACACACAATTTGAAGGCATAACGTTGCTCTAAATTCGGCTGTTTCATTTTCATATCACATAAGAAAAACACAACTTTCCTAATGAGCTCTCAAAAATCACGTGATGGCTGTATGGAGCTAAAAATCTGACAGCATCTGGAGCCGCGCGGAGTGGCCGCGCGGTTAGAGGCTCCATGTCATTGATTGCGCGGCATATTCCGCCGGTGGTTCTAGTCCTCCCTCGGGGATGTGTGTGTGTGTGTGTGTGTGTGTGTGTTTTGTTCTTAGCATAAGTTAGTTTAAGTTACTTTGGGGGTTGTTCGGGGGAGAGACCAAACAGCGAGGTCATCGGATCAGGGAAGGGTGGGGAAGTAAGTCGGCCGTGCCCTTTCTGAGGAACCATCCCGGCATTTGCCTGGAGTGATTTAGGGAAATCACGGAAAACCTAAATCAGGATGGCCGGACGCGGGATTGAACCGTCGTCCTCCCGAATGCGAGTCCAGTGTGCTAACCACTGCGCCACCTCGCTCGGTTAAGTTACTTTAAGTAGTGTGTAAGTCTAGGGACCGATGACCTCAACAATTTCGTCCCTTAGGAATTCACACACATTTGAACATTTTGAGCACATAGAAGGGATAAACACGCAGGTCCACACAAGTGGAACAACAAAGAGCTGCCAGAGCGCTCGCGCCGTTGTCAATCTCATTGCTTATCTCACACACTTCGTATTTATGTTTGTCTGTGTATCTTTATCGTGTCTGGTTTGAAGTTGTAGTTATAAACCAATTCAACAGACAGAACAGTTTCTGATCCTCCATATTGAACGCCGAGCCAACAGTTCAGTAATTCTTAGCGACACTATTAATGAAGTGTAATAATCATTATATAGACATTTGTCCTTTTGTAAATATAACTGACTGCAGCTAACGAAGACCGTAAGAGATTCAGAACCCCCCATGTTCCACTTAAGTGTTGCGTAATGCAAAGACTTATATGTTCCAAATGAAAACATACAGCAAAAAATACCAGTTAGCATAATAGTTCTACAATCATTTCTATGTTACTGTCCTTCAATAGTAAAGTGTTAAACCATATCATGTTCCGTTTACCTGCGTTCGTTCCTTATTAAGTGGTACTGTGTGGTGGACAGTATTTTTCTTGCATTAATACAGATAGTGCACATTAGTGGGAGATAGTTTGTTCCCAAAGCATTTTAAGCTTTTATCTGAGTTGCACATGAACAGCTACTTTACAGATACTTGCTAGATTGTATCATTGTTTCTTGTCCGGTTTGAAAAACAGATTTAGGTTCGAAATGGAGTCACATACAGCAGGTAGTTTTCCTGATTAATAATATATTTACTTGGAATTACTTTGTCTAATCAGGCTGGCGAGTGTTTTTAATTTACATGATTATAGTTTACAACCCAATAACATTAGTTCGATTCTCGCCAGTATAACTATTGCTCCCTTCTAAAACATAATCTTTCACATCATAAGTCATTTTGTATGATAAATTTCCATTAGCATACGATCAGGATACATCTTTAATTTCTTTCTAAGGTGTAACACTATCGGGGATTGATTCGTGCGGTAATAATCGGTAATGTTATGTGCTGAACATATGCTCTCGGAGAACTGCGATGAGTTCGTAGAATAACCAGAAACTATGTGCAGCTATGCGGATATCATAAAATATTTCTTATACGCATGTTTTCCGATATTTTCTAATCAATCGGCTGTTACTTTTAGGAAGGGCCCAGTACTTCGGAAAAAATCGAGTTTCAATAAACTGCTCAAAAATTTCATTTTTTATATCTCTGGTCAGATACGTTGCTTTTAGTAATACGGATATTCTGTTATCTTCGACTAAATGGTGGTGTCGGTTCATCATTGAAACAAGAGTGCAGTGTCATTACACACCCAAGCGCCAAAGAAACTGGAATAGGCATCCGTATTAAAATACAGAGATATGTAAACAGGCAGAAGACGGCTCTGCGTTCGGCATATGTAAGACAACGAGTGTCTGGTTCAGTTGTTATATCGGTTACTGCGTCTTCAATGGCAGGATACCAAGATTTAAGTGAATTTGAATATGGTTTTGTAGTCGGCGCACGAGCGATGGGACGCAGCATTTCTCAGGTAGCGATGAAGTGGGGATTTTCCCGTACGATCATTTCACGAGTGTAACGCGAATATCAGGAATGGGGTAAATATAAAATCTCCGACATCGCTACGGCCGGAAAAAGATACTGCAGGAACAGGACCAACGAGACAGAAGTTCAGTCCTTCCGTAAATTGCTGCACGTTTCAATGCTGGGCCATCAACAATTGCCAGCGTGCGAATCTTTCATCGAATCACCATTGATAGGGGCTTTCGAAGCCGAAGGCACACTCATGTACCCTTGATGACTGCACGACACAAAGCTTTACGCCTAGCCTGGGCCGTCAACGGCGACATTGGACTGTTGGTGACTGGAAACATGATGTCTGGTCGGACGAGTCTCGTTTCAAATTGTATCGAGCGGATGGACGTGTGCTGGTATCGAGACAACCTCGCGAAACCATGGACCCTTCGCGTCAGCGGGGGACTGTTCAAGCTGGTGGAGGCTCTGTAATGGTGTAGGGCGTGTGCACTTGGAATGATATGGGACCTTGATACTCTTAGATACGACTCTGACAGGTAACACATACGTAAGCAACCTTTCTGATTACCTCCATCTATTCGATTCCGTTGTGCATTCCCACGGGCCTGGGCAATTCCAGCAGGACAATGCGACACCCCATACGTCCAGAACTGCTACAGAGTGGTTCCAGGATCACTCTTCTGAGATTGAACTCTTCCGCTGGCCACCAAATTCCCCAGACACAAGCACTATTGAGCATATGTGGGATGCCTTGCAACGTGCTGTTCTGAAGAGATCTCCACCCGCCTCGTACTCTTGCGGAGTTATGGACAGCCCTTCAGGATTCACGGTGTCAATTCCCTCCAGCATTACTTCAGACATTAGTCGAGTTCATGCTGCGTCGAGTTTCTGCGTGCTCGTGGGGAGCCCTACACGATATTCAGTACCAGTTTCTTTGGACCTTCACTGTATATCACTGCTTGTAAAATGTGTACTTTGCGTGAGCTTTCAGGCAGGGCATATCAGTTTTTAAGAATGTCATTGTGCGACTATGAAAGCACGGCAGTACGACCTTGCTATTGGAGCAAGCTGCGAAAGTCTTTGAGGAGTACAGCCGTGTTCTTCGGCGAGGTGGAGGGACGGATATATGAAGGCCGCGGTGGAGATGGGATTACCATTGATCGGCGGAAGAATGGCCCGGCCGTAATGTAACTATCTCATTCAATTGATCACAAATTTGGCGAAGGAGCTAGAGAATCGGCCCCCCTAAACAGTTGCAGGGAGGTAAAGTCAAAACTATCCTACACTGTCTGTTCAAACGGCCAGTAAGAATTATACGCCACGAGCGTCTCATTTCGTGTCTCCAAATGCAGAGAATTCAGATTTGGAAACGTATATCTATGTGTTTTCGCCTTCATGTTGGCTCCTTAAGCATTACTTAACTGCTCCTGCATTTTAAATCACGGAACGTGTCGGTACTTTTAATTTTCTTTTCAACTTTCAGAGGGTGAATGTTTTTAATCTTTTTCTCTGTCAGTGCAACGTTCCCCTATACTGCGAGGTACCTCGCAATAATAACGTGATAGCCATCGGCATCAACACTTTAGGCCCAAAGACGGCGAGATCATTAATAAAAAGTGCCTCTCCACTTTGCGTAAACAGTTGCAGATACACAGCATAGTTGAGACGGTATTATGGAGTCAATTGAATCACCACACATACTCGTTTTTTATTATCTCGCAGTCGTCAGTTTCACACGATTCGGCTGACACAACGACCGTCCTGCTTTACAAACGACGTATTATTTACCGGCAACTGGTTATTTCAAAGTGTCTGACTCTAGTTTTCTCTCATTTCCTTTCTTTTTCATCCGTGACTCTTTTCCCTCGCTGCACATGTTGAACAAATTGTGTTTCTGTGCAGAGTTAGCACGTCACATTCCTTTTTCTATCTCACCGCCCTCGGAAATTGTTTCCTCTAAAGAACAACCGTAAGAAATTATTATTTTATTTTATTTTTTCCTTGCTTTTTCTCTATCCCGTCTCTTTTTACGCCTATAGATAAGCCTTCTCTGGAAGTGTTTCATTTAATTTAATAAATAAATTTACTTTTACGATAATTCCTAGATGGCCACTTCCTAACAGAACGTAATTTACTTACAAATGTATTTTTCCGATTGAGAAATATCATGCAAAATCACTTGCATCTCATAGCTACAGAGTTCATTTTATTTCTGTTTTTGCTGGTGCCTACTGTTGTTTCTTATTAATGTATTAGTGCAAAATTTCCTGCTTAAATGCGAATCTTTCCAAGCTTTGTAGACTTGTAAGAGGTAGGTTGGTAAGAAGTAGTTTAATCAATATTTGTATGGAAATATAAATTTATATCTGTATGCATAAATTAAGCTTTACAAGCGTAATTAGCAACAGATAACAACGAACGTAGGGGTTGTTCGTCTTCCCTCCGCAGGTTTAATTGGAAAAGACAGCGACAGAAAATCCACAAAAAGTTTCCTTAAATTAGGTTATTCACCTCCAACAATTCACCGCAAGCCCTGAGTTTAGTTTCATTGTAGTTAGAGAATTATGCTTCCCTATAACGAAAAGACACGGACACATTACAATATCTATGAAATTTCAAAATAAAAAGATCCGGTGCGTATGCCATTTAATCAGATAGTCTGATTCCCTAAAACCTACTACTTTATGTAAATTTTGTCAAGTACGGAAAATACCCATGCTGAGGCCCGTGCCGAGTTGAACTAAGATCAATATATTGAAATTATTTTATAAAATAAACAATGACAACTGTAGTTCAGGTATACATGCAGACGTCGCAAGCAGAAGCTGAAGAGATACAGAAACTATATGATGTTATTGAACGTATAATTCAGTACGTGAAGGGAGATGAAAATTTAATAGTTATGTGAGATTTGAATGCAGTGGTAGGGGAAGGAGTAGAAGAAGGGTTAACGGGAGAATAAGGGCTTGGTAGTCCGAATGAAAGTGGAGAAAGACTGATTGAGTTCTGCAATAAATTTCAGCTAGTATTGTCGAATACTCTGCTCGAGAATCACAAGAGAAGGAGGTACACACGGAAAAAGCCTGGAGGTATGGGAAGATTTCAGTTAGGATACGTCATGGTCAGGTAGAGATTCCGAAATCAGATACTGGATTGTAAGCAGTGTCCAGGAAACAATGTAGATTCAAATCACAAATTATTGATGACGAGGATGCGACGAAATTTAAGAGACTCGTCAGGAAAATCCAAGACGTGGGATACGGAAACACTAAAGAATGAAGAGGTATCCTTGAAACTCTGTGAAGCTGCAAATACTATTACAGTAAACAGAACAGCTCAATAGGTAGTTTAGTGCAAGAGGAATGGACTTCTCTCAAAACGACAATCTGGGAAGTTGGAAAGAAAAACGTAGGTACAACGATGGTAACTGCGAAAAAACCATGGTTAACAGAAGAAATACTTCAATTGGCTGACGAAAAAGGAGAGAGCGGCCAGGTGAAGACTACATTGAGAGGGACGACTCGTCTTATAATAGAAGAAGAAACAGGATTCCATACGGAAGAGATAGGGGATCCAGTATTAGAATCAGAATTTAGAAGAGCTTTGGAAGATTTAAGATTAAATGAGGCAGAAAGGACAGATAACATTCCATCAGAATTTCTAAAATTATTGGTGGAAGTGGCAACAAAATGGCTATTCACGATAGTGTGAAGAATATATGAGTCTGGCGATATACCATCTGATTTTAGGAAAAACACCATTCACACAATTCCGAAGTTTGCAAGAGCTGACAAGTGCGAGAATTATCGTGCAATGAGCTTAACAGCTCTTGCATCCAAATTGCTGACCAGAATAATATACATAAGAATGGAAAAGAAAATTGAGGGTATATTAGATCATCATCAGTTAGGTTTTCGGAAAGGTAAAGGCACTAGAGAGGCAGTTCTGACGTTACGGTTGATAATGAGAGGAAGACTGAAGAAGAATCAAAAACTTTCATAGGATTTGTCGCCCTGGAAAAAGAGTTAAATAATTTGGAATGGTAAAAGATATTCGAAATTATGAGAAAAATACGGTAAGTTACGGGGAAAGACGTGTAATATACAGTATGAGCAAGAACCAAGAGGGAACAATAAGACTGGAAGACAAATAACGAAGTGCTCAGACTGAAAGGATGTAAGACAGGGATGTAGTCTTTCGTCCCTACTCTTCTGCCTATACATAGAAGATGCAATGCCGGAAATAAGACAGTTTCAGGAGTGGGATTAAAGTACAGAGTGAAAGAATATCAATGGTGAGATTCGCTGACAACGTTGCTATCCTAATTGAAAGTAAACAAGAATTATAGCACCTGTTGAACAGAATGAACAGTCTAATGAAAGCATAATAAGGATTAAGAGTAAATCGAAGAAAGACGAAAGTAATAAGACTAGCATAAATGAGAAAAGGGAAAACTTAGGATTGGCAATACGAAGTAGGTGATGAACCGTAATTCTGCTTCTTAGGCATCAAAATAATTCATCATGGACGGAACAAGGATGACCTAAAAAGCAGACTAGCACAGGCAAAGAAGGCATTTCTGGCCAAGAGAAATCTATTAACAGCAAACACAGACCTTAATTTTAGGAAGAAATTTCTGAGAATGTACCTTTGGAGCACTGCATTCTATGGTAGTGAAACATGGACTGTGGGAAAACCGGACAGAAAGGATCGAAGATTTGAAATGTGATGCTATAGAAGAATGATGAAAATTAGGTGGACTGATAAGGCAAGAAATGAGATGCTTCTTCGCAGAATCGGCGAGGAAAGGATTACACGGAAAACACTGACAAGAAGTAGAGAGAGGATGATAGGACATGGACTAAGACATTATGGAATAATTTCCGTGGTATTAGAGGGAGCAGAAGACGGTCAAACTGTAGAGGGAGACAGAGATTGGAATACTTCCAGCAAATAATTAGGGACGTAGGTTGAAAGTGGTGCTCTGAGCTGAAAAAGTTGGTACAGGGGAAGAATTTATGGTTGGTTGCAACAAACTAGTCAGAAGATCGATGACACATAATAAATAAAAGCGGACTCATTTGTTAGTTTAGACCAAAAGCAGCACAACTGATTCGTCTGAGCCTCAACGGCTGCCTCTCCATGCTGTGATATACCGTACGTACCTTTTAGTAGAATTGCACCCACGAAAGAATTACCAGTACTCTGTTAAGGAAAGAATGACTCACAATAATGGACATATGAGTAGCAACTGTTAGAAATTTAGAAAGGAGATGGTCTGTGGCCAAAATCATGTGAAAGAAGTTTTTCCCCTTTTTGAGACTCTACAGACATAAAAATGACGAAAATTGCAGAAGTGTGTGGTCAATAACTGGCAAAGTGCTTTCATCATACACACACACAAAAATGTTCAGTGACCTGAATTAGTACCATAGGGAGCTGATTACTGAAACAACTTTTCCTTTAATTTTATGAAACAAGTATTACTTCTAGAAAAATGAAACGAAACTGACTGTCATAGCGTAACCTATATCTATTTCAAACCATCTGTTCCATCCAATTGTTGTTTAAGAGGAGATTCAATGCCCAAACAGTTCTGTTATTTGAGCTGGCAAAGAATCAACGTACTAAGGTTGCGAGGTATGTACGACTTCTCAGTGTCGAATTCCTTAGGATATTTATGAGTAAAATACCGGAATTGGATATTGCCCGTGGTGTTACTGAAGGAACCGACTGATAAAAAGCCATATATGATCCGGAGAAACGTCAAAAATTCAAATCAATGTGGGCAAAAGGAAAAATTCATGGATGTTAACAATTGGGTCTTTGAGTACTTACACTGGACAAGGTGACGCATTGCGGACACTGGATTCATATTTGACAGAAGCGGGGTTCAAGTCTCCGTTTATAATTACACATATGAAAGAAAAAAAAACATTAATCTTTCTTCCCTTTCTTGTGCACCTGTATACAACTTTCGCGTTTATAACGGTGTGAAAACGGATTGAAACATAAGAGTTTAGCTCACTAATATGATGCGACACGTTTCAAAGTTTAGTATTTCATCTTCAGGTACCTGCTCTACAACATCTGATACAGTGTTTTCTGGGTGACATAATGCTGTTTAGATACATTACACAGTAACAACATTTCAGTCACCACCTTTACATAAAATCCTTTGTCAAGTGATCAGATAGGAGAGCTTTCGTAAGTAACTGGAGCCTGATAGCGAAAGACAATATGGTGCTTCGAGACGTCAAGAAGCAGTGGAAGATTCTACACATTCTACTTTTTGTAAAAAGATGTTCAGAACACTGAAACGGATAACAAAGACCAAATATGGTCACCGTTAGCTAAGTGCCATGTTTGAATCTCTAACAGAGATCTTAAAAAACAAAAGAAGGCAAAAATAGGAAGGAAAACGTTGGTAACAGTCAGAGGTGCATTGAAATATTGAGTTTCATCGCACAATACGCACATGTTGCAAGTGAGCAACATCTGAAAAAGTTTAGAAGCCGTTCTGCCCCTGTGACAGGAAAAAGTCTGAGATTGGGAATACGTGGGAGAGTAGGGTCGCATCTCTATAAGGAAGGAACGGGAGGGAGGGGGGGGGGGGGGGGGAAATCTGAAGAGAAAGCAACGGAGATTGCTTCAAGGGCCTCCCCGCGTGTAGCGTCGTGTATACAGGACGCCGCTGTCAATATTTCCGGAAGATTCCTCAGGTTTTTCTCGGGAGAAGGATACGGTGCGAGGTCAAAGGTGCCTATATCCCCCTCTGTCGAATGCAACTGCTACCCTATCTTTCTTGGATATGCAACGCGCCCGGAATGTCTCCATCCTGGATTACGAATGTCTCCTGTATTGAAGACAGAATACTGAGCGTTTTCACAGAGAAAACTAAACTAGTTTTTGTTGCAGAATATTTTAACGTGGTTGTAGCATCGCTAATGTCCACAAGCTGTAAGTGTCCACTAAGTAGGATATTTCAGATTACAAAATTAAGTCGCCAATAATAGGGCAGAAAAAATTGTAGGAAGCGTAAGGAATGACGCTGTCGTCTGTCTAGAACTGTAAATCATGATACGTTTCTGAAACTGAACATCTACTAGATGAGTTTTGTGCTGCTGAGGATGATCACGTGGAGTCACAATCATGTTTTCCGGTTGTCTGTTAAACTTGATTAAGTGTACATCCTGACAAAAGTTTCATTTTTGCCACGACGTAAGTAAAAATAAAGGGTCTTCTTCAGGGAAAGACTTTAGAACTTCCATTACTTGGTAAATTCTTGTGACTTCAAAATTAAGAGCGGAACTGATGTTAAAATCCAGACCTTTGTCTTTCGGTAGTTGTGTTGTGTGTGCAGTATCTGAATGGCGATAGAAACATTTACCGGCTAATGGCAAGTTTATGAGATGAAATCTGGGTCTCAGTTTTAATTTACTAGAAAATATCCAAACAGTGGACGCTGACTACTGGGTGAAAGATTGCTTGTGGAGTTAGTATTTTTCTCCTCGTCTAAAGTATCTGTATCATCCCATTCTTCTTTGAAACGAGATTGCAATGTCCAGACACTTATTTCATTTAGCAGGAAAACAGAAATAGAACAAAATAAAATAACATGCTAAGGTTACGAGAAACGTAGGTTAAAGTACGCCTTGTAATTTCTGAATTCGCTAGAAATAGGAACTTAATAAGGAACATGACGAGAATGGAAATCAATACTGACTACATTGAAGAAAATGACAAAAATTTAAATCACGATGGGCGGTCGGTCATTTGAACTCCATTTCTGACAAATAGAAATCTACTCTCCCTAATGCGCCATCTTGATCGGTGTAGATAACCAGAGTCTAAATTGGTTCATGAAGTTCACGTTTACACTGAAATATGGTATACCAAATGAAAGGGTCTCATACATGAGAGATCACCTAGGTTTCAGAGATATAGTGAGTTTTTATATATCTCACTGACGAAAAATAAAGGAGGAGAATTAGGTTCCATTAGGAAATGGGCCAAAGTTCGCAAACTTTTGTATTCGCGTCGTAAACGAGGCCTGCCAAAGATGTCCGGACGTGGCTGCAAAGATTCCAACTAGCAGCAATTTTCGCCACAAAGTACCGCGCTGGGTACATTAAGTGGTGCGTGAGGTCTGCCTCACCTCTTAGACGGACACTACATCTTGGGCTTGAAACAAAGAAGGAGTGGGATACACTCCCTGCCACATGTAACGTAAGTCGTTTTAGTTAACTTGTTCGTGAGACGCTGAGTGTTTGATTTGGTTATGGTGAATACAAATGCGTCATTGATTTGATGAGATCGAGTCGACGTAGCTTAGCATGAGCCAAAGTGAATCTGTTTTGTTTGTCTTTTGCACTTAGAAATTTCCTCTGCTACGGTTTATTGTTTTTATCTTTTTAAGGTAAATGATTATGCAAAATACGAACATGGCTTTCCTTCTATGAACCACGTGGCCTTTAGCAAAATTAGCATTTATGTATCATCTTAACTCTTGACTAATGCTACACATTGTAAAATCATCTCCATCCCAGTTTCAGTATTCAGAATTTCAATTACTAGTACAACAGTTGTGGACCAGCTTGCCTCAGGAGAGGATATAATGGCTTTAAAACACTCTTCCCAACAGAAATAGCGCATCAATACAGGCCAGAAAGGGTGCATTGTGATTCTGATAAGTTGCCTCATACTGTTAAGTTCTTTGCAAATTTGACTCGTTTTTGCAATCACTAAAATAATGTCACATACCATCTAAACCTGCGAAGATTCATTTCGTGTCCTCCTCCTCTTCTGGGAACTTCACTTCTTTGTCAAGCGATGACCAATGTGAGGCGAAAGGCTCTGAACCATGTCGATCGAGTCGGGACAATAAATCCTTCAGAACTGCCTCTGTGATCTCTTGGCTGATCTGCCAGCAGATCCTACTCACATATTCACGAATGCGAGAGCCGCAAAACCTCTGGGCAACGCACTCCCTCGGAGAGCTGCAGGAGGGAAAGTGTGATACGTGAGACCCTGGCACCTCCAAACTGGAGCTTTCCAGCTAAGAGAGGCAATCCTCACAGAAGACCAGTCAGCTTGCGATGCCTAGAGGTGGCAGCAGCTCCGTCATGCGGCTCACCCTCTGCAACGCTTGTAGTACGGTTAGGGGACAAGTTATTACTGGCAACCCTCAAAGAAAACCCTGTGGGTGAAAGGACTGTCAACAGCCATGACGACTGGAAGCGAGAGAAGGACAAGGATGATCTGAGGATACTGACAAGGAATACAAGAAGTATGGCCAAAAAAGTCGAAACTTAAAGAAAAGAAAATTGATATGAGTTTAATAACAGAAAAAAGAAAGATCAAAGATATGGAATATAAAAAGTATGGCAAACAAAATCGAACCTAAACGAGAAGAAAATTGATATGGGTTTAATAACAGAAACAAAATTATCAAAGGCTCGAAAGATTTAGGAGAATATACAATGATTTATAGTGGAATACCACAGGAAAGAGGAGCATCAGCAAGAGTAGTAATTCTTATAAACAGCAAATGGAAGAAGAAGATACACTCTTACACCTTTAAGACTGAAAGGATTGTAATAGTTTTACGGTGGAAAGAGGATATTTAGGAGAATGAGTACATTTTCATCGGAAGAAGGAGGAAAGGAGGATTTGTAGAACTGCTATGAGCTTTTGTAAAAGACAGTGAATATCCTAAATAAAAGTGACTTTGTCTAAATAAGAGAGAACGTGAATGCTAGAGTCGGAAAACGTCCCAGCTGGTAGTACTATGGGAAACAATGAAGAGAACGTTTCGATTAGGAATGGAAAATTACTACGAGACTTCTCGCGTTTTAATGACTTCCGAATAACGAAAATGGTTCAAATGGTTCTGAGCACTGTGGGACTTAACATCGGAGGTCATCAGACCCCTAGAACATAGAACTACTTAAACGTAACTAACCAAAGGACATCACACACATACATGCCCAAGGCAGGATTCGAACCTGCGACTGTAGCGGTCGCGCAGTTCCGGACTGAAGAGCCTAGATCCGAATAATGAAAACATTTTTCTGACATAAGAAGATACTCAGAACACCTTGCCAATCACTTGTTAGTTACTTGCTCTGTAGATCGTTTGAACGATTCTTTTAACAAAATGACGTGGAACGAGTCACTTTACAGGATATGTATACGCGATTCGTCTTAACATTGTGAGTGTGTGGATGCTATTCTGTCATTCTGCGCAACGGATTAATCTGAGATGTACCCTTTATCCTGTGGCTCCTGCAAGATGCAATTTCCAGCCCCACACTACTACAGAAGTCAGATAGACGCTCCTAACGTTCTTAAGAGAAATGCCTGAAAAACTTTCAGCAATAAATATCTTCTGGAGTCGTCTGCTGCACGGAAATGACACAAAAATTCACAAAATTTCTTACGTAACTAGTGGGATACTTGGGTACTGGAGTAGGGCTAGTTAGTGCAAGAAAAACATGAAACTAATGAAAATTATTATTTATTTTGCAAAAATTTTGAGAAATCATAATGGCACTTTTAGTTACGAACTGAACAAGTTATTTCCGGGTTCTTTTCAGGATGTGAAGTTACCTCTTAAGGCCAGGATTTGCTAATGAAATTTCTATACAAAGTTTAAGATTGTTATTGACTTGGCAGAATGGCTGAAAGCCGCACCTACTCAACTTGAATAATTATCTGTTAGAATGTTGCTAGGTATGGTCGAGGCTGTGACGTGTGAAATGCAGTGAAGTGTATTGTTGTGGAGGAAATATGAAGCTCGCAAGAGCTGTAGCACACAATACCCTAAGCTGCGATGACTGCTGTCTGCGCCACTTGCTGCTGACAAATAAGATAACTCTCGTTCTGTCTGGATTGACCTTGGCCAATCAAACTCTCCCTACGCCTTGATGAAGTCAAGGACTCCTATTCACCCCTAGTCTAACTACTGGCATGGTACACCGGTCAGATAACCAGTCCACCGCGATGGCACTCAAAAATTCGCTCGCCGGCGTTTAACTACAACTCTGTCCATTCACACCACACAATAAGTGTGGCAGCCAACACAGTGAACAACGCTTAATCGCAAGGACTCAACATAGAGTCGCGCTCCAATTCACTCACGACAGAGGTGCTCTCCCAGTGAAGTACTGAGGAGAGACTTGTTCCTCACTCTTTGAGTACACGTACGAGCGCACACGCTCTCGTTATGTGTTCTCGCTCCAAGAGCGACAACGGAACAGCCCCTCTCCATGCCAGACGTGAGGGGGTATATCTTTTGGTCTCTTCTATTACTCCTTCAGCTCAAGGAGTCAGATATATCGTCTGCCAAGTAGCATTGCTCTTCTAAAACGGGAGAATGTTTCGTTTAAGGCGACCAATCTGGAAATCTGTAGCATCGGCGTTTGGCGTTTGCTGTCTCCCTGTGAAAACCTCTGAAACTGCTTGCTATGTTTGTAAAGAATGTGTAGGATGGGTGCTCTCACACAATGTAGCAGAATTTGCTTTTAAGCTAAACACGGGGTCGTTCTCCCCTTTCACTCGGGCACAAGCTGTCCGCTCCACGGGCAGTTGCCGTCCAACGTAGATAGGCTGAATCGTCCTCTGCAGGAACCGGTCGCACAGCATGTGGTCCGCCTCTCCCAAAATAAAAGCTCTTGTGGCCGTTGTGTATTCAATGTGTGTGTGTACACCAGCCTTGAGTATCACTTGTTATTTGCATATTGTTTACATGAATTCATACAGCATTGACTTTATCTTATCGATTTTTGGTTCGAATGAAGGGTCTTGATGTGCAGAATATGATTGTGAGGTCAGAATATGTAAGCAATGAAGGCCAGGAGACCACAACATCTAACAACATTATTGAACACATTTTTAGTTCTAATCATGCAATTACTCTCAAAACCTTTTAAAATTGTTTTTTAATTTCCTGTGGAATAGAAGTAGTTATCCAGGAGTAATAATTTTAAGTAACTTCCTTCTCTACCTGTCAGATCTTTTATGTTTCTGGGACGACGATGAAGCGTTTTTGTTGCTAGGTATGGAACTGCTTTCAGAACCAACGACAGCACCATTAATAGGCAACAAATGTCACTTTCCCTCTAGTGTTGTCAGTAAGGAAATCATATTCTTTTCAATTTTTGATGGATTATTTACGACGAATTTCATTGGGGAATACATATATTGCGACGGCGAAGGAAAATTCCTATCTCCTTGAAGATCAGTGTACATGTTGTCTGTGGGTGAACACCACATATTACTCTTTGGCTCACTTTCATGCAACTGATAATTACTTAGTTACCTAAGAAAATTATTCCATAAAAACCTTATAGAGTGGAAATATGCAAAGTGACCCAAAATTGAACCCTGTGGAACTCCCTTTAATTTCTCCCGACTCACTAAAATTTTCTATCCTTCTAGCATTGTTTGAAGTACTCAGCATAACATTTTGCATTCTTTTTGCTAGGTATGATTCAAACCAGCTGTGTGTAAAGTCATCAATTCTATAAAATTTGAATTTTTATATGAGAATAATGCTTTACAAAGATCACACAAAATAGCAAATGGCCATATTTTGTTATTTAAAGATTGTGTTGGCCTTGCTGCAGTGATAATGCCGGTTCCCATCAGATCACCGAAGTTAAGCTTTGTCGGGCTCAGCTAGCACTTGGATGGGTGACCATCCAATCTGCCAAGACCTGTTGGCAAGCGGGGTGCACGCAGCCCTTGTGGGGTAAACTGAGGAGCTACTTGATTAAGAAGTAGCGCCTCCGGTCTCGTAAACTGACACATGGCCGGGAGAGTGGAGTGCTGACCACATGCCCCTCCATATCCACATCCAGTGACGCCTGGCGGCCGGTCAGTACCGCTGGGCCTTCATGGCCTGTTCCGGCGGAGATAAGTTTATTATTTGATGAGTTAATGTATAAATAATATTCTCAGTTGAATAACCCTTATGGGATCCCAACTGTGGTATGCTATGTAAATTTGTTCTACTTAAGTCTCAGACCACTCTAGAGAAAACGACTTTTTCGAACATTTTGGGAAAATAGATCAGCAAGGAAACTGTATGATAATTGTTTAAGTCCATCTTGTCATCTTTTCTTATAACGAGGTTTAATAATTGCTCATTCTAACCTTGGTGGAAAAATTCCCTGTCTCAGTGATGCATTACTTATATCACTAAGGACATTACGTATTAAGTTTGAACAATTATTGTGAATTCTGTCTGAAATGCTATCAATACCATGTAAGCTTTTGTCGTTTTAGAATTTTTATAAGCCTATTAATTTCAGTGAAGCTATAACATTTGCGGAAAAGAGCATCTACAGGAAACAGAATTGAATACAGACAATTATCTTTTATTGGCAGTAATGCAGGTTAAAAGCACGACGCCCAAACAAAAAGGCTTCTAAAAACCTTGAGGATAAGAAATGGAGAACGTATTTGCTATAAAAAAATTCCATAAAAAACCTTTATGGGGTGAGACAATAAACTACACTCCTGGAAATGGAAAAAAGAACACATTGACACCGGTGTGTCAGACCCACCATACTTGCTCCGGACACTGCTAGAGGGCTGTACAAGCAATGATCACACGCACGGCACAGCGGACACACCAGGAACCGCGGTGTTGGCCGTCGAATGGCGCTAGCTGCGCAGCATTTGTGCACCGCCGTCGTCGGTGTCAGCCAGTTTGCCGTGGCATACGGAGCTCCATCGTAGTCTTTAATACTGGTAGCATGCCGCGACAGCGTGGACGTGAACCGTATGTGCAGTTGACGGACTTTGAGCGAGGGCGTATAGTGGGCATGCGGGAGGCCGGGTGGACGTACCGCCGAATTGCTCAACACGTGGGGCGTGAGGTCTCCACAGTACATCGATGTTGTCACCAGTGGTCGGCGGAAGGTGCACGTGCCCGTCGACCTGGGACCGGACCGCAGCGACGCACGGATGCACGCCAAGACCGTAGGATCCTACGCAGTGCCGTAGGGGACCGCACCGCCACTTCCCAGCAAATTAGGGACACTGTTTCTCCTGGGGTATCGGCGAGGACCATTCGCAACCGTCTCCATGAAGCTGGGCTACGGTCCCGCACACCGTTATGCCGTCTTCCGCTCACGCCCCAACATCGTGCAGCCCGCCTCCAGTGGTGTCGCGACAGGCGTGAATGGAGGGACGAATGGAGACGCGTCGTCTTCAGTGATGAGAGTCGCTTCTGCCTTGGTGCCAATGATGGTCGTATGCGTGTTTGGCGCCGTGCAGGTGAGCGCCACAATCAGGACTGCATACGACCGAGGCACACAGGGCCAACACCCGGCATCATGGTGTGGAGAGCGATCTCCTACACTGGCCGTACACCACTGGTGATCGTCGAGGGGACACTGAATCGTGCACGGTACATCCAAACCGTCATCGAACCCATCGTTCTACCATTCCTAGACCGGCAAGGGAACTTGCTGTTCCAACAGGACAATGCTCGTCCGCATGTATCCCGTGCCACCCAACGTGCTCTAGAAGGTGTAAGTCAACTACCCTGGCCAGCAAGATCTCCGGATCTGTCCCCCATTGAGCATGTTTGGGACTGGATGAAGCGTCGTCTCACGCGGTCTGCACGTCCAGCACGAACGCTGGTCCAACTGAGGCGCCAGGTGGAAATGGCATGGCAAGCCGTTCCACAGGACTACATCCAGCATCTCTACGATCGTCTCCATGGGAGAATAGCAGCCTGCATTGCTGCGAAAGGTGGATATACACTGTACTAGTGCCGACATTGTGCATGCTCTGTTGCCTGTGTCTATGTGCCTGTGGTTCTGTCAGTGTGATCATGTGATGCATCTGACCCCAGGAATGTGTCAATAAAGTTTCTTCTTCCTGGGACAATGAATTCACGGTGTTCTTATTTCAATTTCCAGGAGTGTATTTGATAAAATATAACACAGCCAAGATCTAGAGAAGGAATGGAAAAATATTAAAACTATAATGGAATGAAGATATAGATAGGTTGACAAAGAGGGAAAACAGCCATATTTGAAATATTTACAGGAGAACTGAAATAGAGAGGTATGTAAAATACTATCTAAAGAAGCTAAAGACCTACACAGGAAAAGTTCTCAACAAGGCTGGGATAGCTTTATTTCAGAAGTAGGAAACAATATCATGGTAGCCAAGAGTTTCCTTATGAAATGGTGAAGAACTTCAATAAAATTATAAACGATGCTGAAGTGATAAGTAAGACATAATGACTGTACTCCTACAAGAAACTTTAGACAATATGAGTCGATGTAAATAAAAATGTTGACGGAAATGACATGCTGGTAGAAGAAGAGACAATAGTAGATAGAACGGAAGTCAAGCAACTATAAAATGCAATATATAAAATAAAAAATAGGAAAACACTGGGCAGTAATATAATTAACACAGAGCTGACTAAATAAGCATCTCCTGCACTGAAGTCCTGATTTCTCGACTGAATTGACAGATACAGGACATAGAAGAAAACTCCGGACGACTGAAAATTAGTAGCAGTAATACATATTTACACGAAAGGAGAGAGAAGCAATTACGAAAACCACGGGGTATCTTTTTGCTAAACAAGGGTTTTGAAATATATTCTAAAGTAGTAACACTGAAAAAATGGCTCTGAGCACTATGGGACTTAACATGTATGGTCATCAGTCCCCCAGAACTTAGAACTACTTAAACCTAACTAACCTAAGGACAGCACGCAACACGCAGTCATCACGAGGCAGAGAAAATCCCTGACCCCGCCGGGAATCAAACCCGGGAACCCGGGCGTGGGAAGCGAGAACGCTGCCGCACGACCACGAGCAGCGGACAGTAACACTGAAACTGGCAGTAATTGTTCTGCTAGAAAACCAAACGGGCTTTAGGAAAGGTATGAAATAAATCACTGAGAAACACAAAGAGTTCAGTAGCGCGACGTATCTGCTATTCATAGATAAAGTGAAAGCTTTCTATAAAGTAAATAAGCAAAAGCTACGGGAGATAATGAACAGAAGTTTTCAAATGCGTGTGAATTCCTAAGGGACCAAACTGCTGAGGTCAGCGGTCCCTAGACTAACACACTGCGTAAACCTACTTAAACTAACTTATGCTAAGAACAACACACACCCATGCCCGAGGCAGGACTCGAACCTTAGGCGGGAGGAGCCGCGCAATCCGTGACATGTCGCCTCTAACCGCGCGGCCACTCCGCGCGGCCGATGAAGAGAAGAGGAATATCACGGCACGTAATAGAAATAGCAGAAAGCATGTACCAAGGATCAGAAATCGCCATTGCAGGAAGAAAAAAATCTAGGGTCAGGAAAAATTTGGGAGTAAAAGAAGAATGTAGTTTACCTCTGATTCTGACGACATGCGAGGCAATAGATAAGTAAATTATGATTTATACTTATGACTTCAACAGGAGGAGTTATTCTATGAAGTTTCTCTTTGCTGATGATCAAGTCACGACCGGTAATAGCGAAAACACACCCCAAAGAGCTGCTCATATTGTATCCACCAATGCTAAGTTATACAATCTATTAGTTCTCCAAAGAAAACAAAAGTTATGGTTTTGTGGGGCCAGGAGCGAATTCCCAGCAACATAATAATAAATGATCATAAAATACTGGGTAAACTCGCACAACTTCTTAGGAAATACTACCTAATTAATGACAGAAATGGACATGCAAAAGAAAGTAGAAAGATTTAGTTACATTAATGGAATAATCGATAGAACCCTCAAAACTAAAGGAAGAAAGAAGAATCTACTTAACCTCTCCATAAATGGCGTAGGTGCCAACGGCGACATATGGAAAGACCATGTCACAAGAATGGAGGATCCAAGAACACCAAAATTAAAGATGAATTATTACCCGCCGTGCGGAAGACCTTCAGGAAGACGGAGAAAAAGGTGGGAAGACCAATAATTTCAACCAAGGGGGCGAAACAGGCAAACGCCTAATACATGTAGAAAGAAGAAGAAGAACACTAATGTGATTATCACGTCCTGATCCAGGTTTTCGTCGCTCATGTTACGCTACAGAGGCTCTGCACAACTCTGCTTTCTGTGTATTTTGAGGCCTTCCGCTGCTCTGCTAATTCCAACATTGCATTTATAAATTCAGGTTGTCTGTTGGAATAAACAGATTTCACCAAATATTGTAGGAGGTACTTGTGTGTTCTCCACATCAATTACCTGAAATCTCTCTGAGTGAATTCCGGGCATATTTGTCCATTTGTAGCCACTAGCATGACGTTTGCTTTTCTCACTCCGCCAATATCTTTTTTCTTGCAGTTCTTACGCAGCCTAATTCCTAATGTCAGACTCTCATCCCCAGAAAAAAGGTGACAGAAAAGCAAGTAAGTTGTCTTTATTGACATATGATGCATTTTTCTTGAATTGGGAATTCTCAGTACTGCGCCACTCTGCTAACTTGCTAGTCGATATTTTTGCCGTAGTGGCTGGCAAGCATCCTGTATTCGTTGACGAAGTATTTAAGTGACTGCAATGGGTCTTAATGAACTATTATTTTTAAAACCAGGAAGGAAAGTTATGGTTTAACGATCCGTAGACGGTGAGGTCGATGGCCACGGAGCACAAGCTCAGACTGAAGAAGGAAGTCGGCCGTGCCCTTTGAAAGGAATCATTAATTGAATTAAGTGATTTACGGAAACCACGGAAAACTTAAATCTTGATGACAGGACAGGTTCTCATTCCAAATACCTATCCATTGTCTTACTTATGCGGCACCCCACTCAGTCACAAATAATGACTAATATAATTGTGGGGAACGGGTAGGTGAACTGTCGAATCTACGGGATGTTGATAATTTTTACGTTTGTACTGTCTAACTACAACTGAATGAAACACAATTTTCGTGTCATATGCGTTTCACCTTTATTCTTTGCAAGGCATTCTCTGTGGCAGGTTCCGTAGATGATGTTCTACTTGTTGTGTTTTTGCTCCATTTCTGGAGCAGTTTGGAAAACAAAAACCCAAATGGCAATTACAAGAAAAAGAAAAGCGCAAAAAAAAGAGAAATAGTTAAAATGTCTCTAAGCACTATCGCACTTAACACCTGAGGTCATCAGTCCCCTATACTTAGAACTACTTAAACCTAACTAACCTAAGGACATCACACACACCCTACCCGAGGCAGGATTCGAACCTGCGACCGTAGCAACAGCACGGTTCCGGACTGAAGCGCCTAGAACCGCTCGGTTGCAGCGGCCGGCGAACAGCGCCAAAAATGGAACAAAAACACAACACGTAGAACATCATCCACGGAACCTGCCACTGAAGATGCCTTGGAAACTCTTATGGCAAGAAAACTGTGTTTCATTCAGTTGTGGTCAGAGAGTCCAAAATTAAAAATTATCAACGTACCATAATATTACACGCAACTGAGAACGGTAGGCTACAAAAGTTGCAGATGTCAAATCTACGTGATGTACTCATTATGACAGAAATATTGCCTTTCAAAACTTGATCAAAGGGGGTGGTGAGATGGAGATTCCACTAGACGATAAATGTGACTCCGCAGTGATGGCGTAGATGACTTTTGGGGAGTGCTAATAATCTAGGTTCCATAGTTATGTGTTATTGTTGTTGTTGCGGTCGTCAGTCTGAAGACTGGTTTGATGCCCCTCTCCATTCTAGCCTATCTGTCCTGTGTAACTCTCTTCTATTTACAGGGAGACCACACACCACTCAGAGTTTTGCATTTTTTTTTTTTTTTTTTTTGTATTTATGGTACGTGATGTTCAGAACTCATACATCAGTCACCCAAAGCAGTTCCACGCAACTCTGAAAAATTCTCGAGGAAATCGACATTGAAGTTTTCCGAGTATCTTTAGTACCCTAAGGTAAGTTGGGTTTATCGACAGGTGGCATGTCTTTCTTTTCTTATTATTAAATTGGCTTAGGGTCGTGCCTATACAGCCATCTCAACAGTGGACGATAAGAGAGTGTGTTTCGGCAATTCAGAATATTCATTAGTGCCATGCCTTACCCTAGTACGGAATTACATAGAATCAGACTTGCAATGTGACGCCATGCAGGCGAATTTCGTGTCAGATATGAAGGTACGAAGATAAGTGAAACACAGCACCCAGTCCTCGAGTTGAAAAAAGAACCGACCTGGTTAGAAATCAAACCTGGATCCTTTCGGTTAGCAAGCTGCGGGGCTGATCCCGCAGCTACCGAGGCGGACGTGGCGTGTCATTGTGACAGAATGTGGTCTGGCGCTGTCATGCTGACGGACAGGGTACTCCATGTGTGCACCAATTCATCGAATTCGAATCTCGACTACAGCACGCTGTTTTTTGTCAAGCACTGACGCAGTTAATGTTATACACCGCCATGTTACAGGCTACAGTTCGGATCCCTCTATTGGCAGAGGGCTGCCAATGTGTAGACGTGAAGAATAAAGATGTAGAATGTTAATGTTTTATAAAATTTAAAAAACTTTCACATAAAAAAATCCGGAGGCATTACTTTTCAGCATATCCACTTAGTATGTGTAACATCTATGGTTCTTTATGCGGTGTATTGTTCGACTCCAGCCTTGTCATTTGTTGTCCAGCATTACATCATAGTGGCATGTCTAGCCAACGTACGCAGTCATGTGTGTGTGTGTGTGTGTGTGTGTGTGTGTGTGGTCTTCAGTCCTGAGACTGGTTTGATGCAACTCTCCATGCTACTCTATCCTGTGCAAGCTTCTTCATCTCCCAGTACTTACTGCAACCTACGTCCTTCTGAATCTGCTTAGTGTATTCATCTCTTGGTCTCCCTCTATGATTTTTACCCTCCACACTGCCCTCCAATACCAAATTTGTGATCCCTTGATGCCTCAGAACATGTCCTACCAACCGGTCCCTTGTTCTTGTCAAGTTGTGCCACAAACTCCTCTTCTCCCCAATTCTATTCAATACCTCCTCATTAGTTATGTGATCTACCCATCTAATCTTCAGCATTCTTCTGTAGCATCACATTTCGAAAGCTTCTATTCTCTTCTTGTCAAAACTATTTATCGTCCATGTTTCACTTCCATACATGGCTACACTCCATACAAATACTTTCAGAAACGACTTCCTGACACTTAAATATATACCTGATGTTAACAAATTTCTCTTCTTCAGAAACACTTTTCCTGCCATTGCCAGTCTACATTTTATATCTTCTCTACTTCGACCATCATCAGTTATTTTGCACCCCAAATAGCAAAACTCCTTTACTACCTTAAGTGTCTCATTTCCTAATCTAATTCCACACACGGGTGCTGCGACGTCCGCAATAATCGGTAACTGGGTTCTCTGTCATCGGTCATTCTCCATGCAGTCCCGACTTGGCCCCATTCGATTTTCATCTGTTCCCAAAACTCAAAGTACACCTTCGAGGACTTCACATTGATAGTGACGAAGCGCTGCAAGCCGAAGTGAAGTTGTAGCTCTGTCGACAAAGCCAAACATGCGACAGTGACTGTTGAGCCGTGCGCGGCTCGTCTCATGCCGTTTATTGCTTGTCACCTTGTCTTTACGGTAATATCGCCTCCTTCTTATTCGATTTACTGGCGTCACTAAGTTGCTGGTTTGCTTGCCCGTGAGTGGCAGCAGCAGCGCTTATCGATAAGTGCTCTGTCGTACTATCTCTGGAGCGACCGTTAGTATTTCCGGGTCGTCTTCTGTCGGAGAGTTCTGTCGTGGGCGGAGCGCCAGTGAGGCGCGGACATCCAGTACTCGCCCGACTGCTGGGGACACACATGCACTGTCCGATGGAAGGAGACTTGAGTGTGGACGACCGTTGGTTGGTCGTTCGGTCGGTTGTCTCATTGGGCGACGTGTATTTGGTCTTCCGATCGCTTCTGGGCCCCTTCAATTGATCATCTTGCGGGACTTTGGTCGGTTCCTTCCTTGTGCAGAGATGTCGGGTGGACAATGGGTAAGTGTTACCTCTGCATGGTTGGGTTCGAGCCAGTGTGCCTGGGTCGTCATGTCTCCGATTTCCGAACGGACATGGAGTTGAGTCGGAATGGAGCTGCAGTGAGCCCCAGATAGCCATGACTCGCCCGATCGTTGCCGACACATAACTTGAGTAGGGACGAACTTGATTGGTTGTTCGGTCGGTCGTCTCATCGGACGACGTGTATATGGTCACTGACTGCTTATGGAAGCTCTGCGTGTGTTGACTTGTGATTCGTCCTTGTTGTTCCACAGTGATTGGTTTTAGGATTGTCGGAGTTCTTGGTGCAAGTGTTTACGTGGAACTGTGTGTAGCTTCTGTGGTTTCCGCTGAGCAGGTGAATGCTATCTGCGTATTGATATTTTCGGTTGTCGTGCCATTGTTTGGGTGGAAGGGAATGGATTAGATTGTTGGTTGGTTCTTCAGCCGTCCGTAGGTCGTGCTGCCACCCGATTGTTTAGTGTTACGCTTGGCAGTCTGTCTCGCCTAACCTGTTTTTAGAGTTTCCTCTCCAGGCCGACCCTTGGAACACTTCTGAGCACCACTGTTCTGCTATTTGTGATTGTGATTTTCTTTTGTCGCAAGTACTGTGCAAGGCCTTCAGCCATGTATTAGTACTATCTGTTCTATGTTCAGTATATGGCCTTCAGCCGAACCTTATATGAAGTATTTTAAGATTAGGCCTTCAGCCGTCTTTAATTTAAAATTCTTGTTTGCTCTGTATTTAGGCTTTGAGCCGCGTTTGTTTTAACCTGTAGCTTTTAGCCGAACTGTGTAAATGCTAATCTTAAGGTTTGTCTTTAATTATTCTGAATAATTTCAAGTTTTCTTAAGATGGTTTTCTGTTGTACTGCGTAAATGCTTGTCTTTAAAGGTTGCCTTTTATTATGTTGGAAAATTATAGGGCTTTCAGCCGAGGAATTAATTTAAATTTTACTTAAGATGGCTTTTAGCCGAGATTTGTAAATGCTTGCCTTTTAAAGAATTTCCTTTGCTGATCTGAAACATTATTTGGGCCTTTAACCGAGAGGATATTTTAATTTTAATTAAGTAAGGCCTTCAGCCGTTTGGTGACGTTCTTGTGCCTTAAAGGGGATTATTTAAGGATATTTTAATAAAGGCCTTCAGCCGTTTCTCTAAATCCCTGTATTTTAAAAGGAATTATTTAAACCTAATTATTGAGAAATTACTTGGGCCCTCAGCTGTGAATTGATCCTTGTTGTTTTAAAGAGAAAACTGTGCATTGGTTTTCGAGGAATAATGTTGTGTTCTTGCGTAACTAACAGTAACTGATCTTGGCTCTTTCCACAACTTGTTCCGCTCTGTCCTGCGAAAGCGGATTTCAACTGTTTCAACAAACTGGTCTACCGTTGCGGAAATGCGTTCGTGAACGGGTTAACTATGTTAAGAAATAATTATACAGGCATGAAGAACAACGATGTAGAACGTTAATAATGTTTGCCCTTTAAAAAGATTTAAGAGTTTTCGCATGAAAAATTCGGAGGCATTACTTCTCAGCATTTCCCCGAACAGAGTTTTACTACACACTATGACGAAATTTATGTTCGAGTAACCATGTCCACAATTCGTTTGGAAAACATCAAAAAATTTAAAACCAAGTTAGCAAAACAATATCGAGAGGAAACAAATGGAAGGGCTCAAAATAAAATAAAAATTGCATCGGAGGATGAATCGACCTCTTCACATCACTTATTGAAGCATGCTAGAAGTAAAAGAAGGGTCCTTATTGAGGAAATACGAACTAAAAATGGCATGGTTCTCAGATCTTGGAAGAAGATATTGAATGAGATTTGTCGCTATTCTGAAGAACTATATTCTGAAAATCCTATTTGTAAAGAATCTTTTGGGAATTTTCTCGAAACCATAACTCCACAGCTTTCGGTAGACGACAATGAAGAAATCCTTTCAGAAGTCAGCGGAGAGCATGTACATGAGACTGTATGTACCACAGGTTCTGATGGTCTCCTATATATTTTTGTGCACCGTTCGAACACTAGTAGGTGATAAATTGGCAAATATTTCAAACGAGGTTATTCAACACAAAACGATACTCACCGAATTTAAAAACAGGAAAATATTACTTGTTGCACAAAATAAAGAGAAGAAAGATTTACATAACTTCTGCCCTATTTCGCTGCCCACTTCTGATTAGGAAATAATTGTTAGAATAATATAAAAGATAATTTTCTCCTTCGCAAAGAAAATCATAAATCAACATCAAAGCTGTGATGCAGGTAGATTCACATTCGGAACCCTAGACGAATATCCGAATGCATCTCAATAAACTCTGAGAAATATAAATGGTGCTTTGCTCTTCCTAGATTTTCGCCAATCTTTTGATCTAGTAAACCATACGTATCACCTAAGGACGATACAAAAACTAGGTTTCTCGAGCGACATTTACAGATAATTAAAACTGTTGCCATAGGGATAAACGTAAGAAATTGCCGTTAACGACCAAACAGTGAAGCACTTACAATTCCTCAAAAAGTCCTAGACGATTTGATGGCCACAGTGGTAGCAGGCCACAAAAGAGTAATAAGAGAATATGTGATAATATAGGATAATATAACACAGCAGTTGCCAACCCTCCTTAATTAATTAATTAATTATGGACAGATAAGAAAATTCCTAGCATGACACTTGACTGCGTGGGAACTGCTAACAGTACAAGTTGTTCCACGTGAACGTTGCATGGGAGGTCTACGTTGACCAAAGAGAAAGTCGAGCACATCTGCAAGATCCCTAACCCACCGTTAATAGGTTTCTTACCTTGTATCTTGTAGTCTCGATGTCCCAATTGGTATTCTTTTCCGCCCATTGTGGGTTCACCCGACCATACATTCTACTGTAAATAAGAGAATGTCACGCGATAAAATCTCAACGCTTATTTAATGAAAGTATCGATATAATAGGATGCCCCCTTGTTTTTTAATAGAAAATTCAAGGAATAAACATACTTTATAACCAGTGTAATAGTAATACTCGAATGTAAATTCATGGACTGAAGTCATTACATATCGAGTACCATTACCAGGTCGCAAAATTATCTCTATTTGACTTTTTTAACAATTCGAAGTTACACACTTATAAATTCGAATATAAACCTTCTCTGACGCACTTATTATCACTAAATCATTTTTGAATGCATAATATCAGAACCTGTAAATCTCACAAAATGTCCTCCTGAAACATGGTTACGAACTGTCTAATAAACGATTCCCAGGGCTGACTAACACTTTAACTTAATTTGAACAATAAACGATATTCATTCACAGTGAGCACAAGTTGTCATCCTGAATAAAGGTCGAAGAGTGTTTGCAGAGATAGCTTCAGTGTTTCTTGCCTGCCAAAATTGGATGTGTTTCTGTTTGGTTGGTTTAATCGTCCAAAGATTCTAATTAAAATGTGATCATCTGTCGTTTTGTGGGATAGTGATTACTGCCGATCCTAACTGCTTGCTGGCATATAGCAACGTAAGCCTTTCTACACTGTGTGATGAAATCTAATAAAATATGGATCGACACCGGGTATGAGTGCAACAATAAGAAACAGTAACGAAATAGCCATGCTAACAACGATGACTCAAGCCTACGGTCGCGCTTCAGGAGCTAACACAACTGAAAATAAACGTTAAATTTTAAATCTGAAGGGCTTCGAACACGTTAACATAATATGGGCAAAACAGACAACCAACACAGAACGCTTGACATTACCTTAACAGCATGCACATTGGAAATTGCCGCTATAAACTAGAAAGAAGTGTCAGAGAAAGTACATGGAACACTAATAGAAAACTTATCACGCAACTTGAACCAAGTTCTGAGGGTAAAATATGTAAACTCATGAATAACAAAGCTTATTATACCGTGCCAAATTTTCCCACACAAGAAAAGCTTCGCTAGAAAAATCACCTCGAAAACTAAAAACTTTTTATGGAAATCAGAAGTGTTTCACCAAAATAGTCCCTCCAGATCCCAGCAACGGAGAATTAGGACTCACAGATGTAACACACAAGACATTTGCACTCTCCGTTAAAATAATTATTATCATATGAGAATCATCAGATAGCGTTATAGGTAAAGTTTTCGAAATTATCAAACTCCAAAGTGTTCAGCACCCTTCTGCAGTACGAAAGATAACGTTGACCACCATTACGCGAGGGTGTTTTATATGGAAGTGAATTATTTGAGCAATGAACTCGTAAGGTCCTGACGGATGACATCAAGAGCTTCTTGCAAGGAAGCCATCACCTTCTCGTTCAAAGCGCCGAAGAAGTTCTTCACAAGCATCAACACGTCGTTCTCTCATTTCAGGAGTCAGCTGCCGTGGCACCCATCTTGAAGACACTTTGTGAAACTGGAACACATCACGCACAATGTGGTGTGCAGAACCGTGACTAATCTGTAAACATGCTGCAATGTCATTCAGTGTCAGTCGGCGGTTGTCCTTCACTATGGCTTCAACTGTTGTAATGTTCTGTGGAGTCACAACTCGTTGTGCCTGACTTGGGCGAGGAGCATCTTCCACTGAAGTCACACCATTTACGAACTTCCTACTCCATTCGTAGACTTGCAGCTGTGACAAACGTGCGTCACCGTAATAAACCTTCAATTGCCGATGAATTTCAATAGGTTTCACACCTTCACTACGCAAAAACCGAATAACAGAACGCTGTTCTTCCCTGGTGCAAGTCGCAAGTGGGGCGGCCATCTTTATACTGATACTGCGACGGTATGTGTGCATCTGCACTATGCTGCCACCTACAGGCCATTCTGCACGCTGTTTGTAGCACGCTTACCAAGTTACAGGATAACGGCACGAAATTTCGATTTGTTATTACAAATTTAAGGTTTTCATTTGACTCACCCTCGTATATGATTATCCTGTATGTCTATCAGTTGCACTTATTAGGCTGAACGTTCTACCGTATTCAGAGAACTGTGTTAAAAATATTGTGTTGTTCTATTCTCATAGCAATGGATAGGTACACACTATACTCAGTGATAAGTTCAGTCATGATGCGAAACTCTTTCATAACTACGTATGTAAACGTTGGTTTGGTTAAAATACATACCGATGTTGTACAGTTAAAAGATGGTATAAATGCTCTGTATTAGATTTTAAAATATAAATTTTACGCATAAAGGTAATGCAGTTATACAGAAATCAAGTCTAAAGGTCAGATACGTAGGTTTGAGAGGGATTGCACAAAGCGTACACAACTATGCGAGTTGGAAGTCCAAATACTGAAGTTTCACGTAGACTCACATAATTGTTTCACACAGGCAGCTAGAAGTAAAAAATTACAATAGAAATGAAAGATGAGGAAGACTAATTGAGAGCTAAAATGAATTAGAAGTATTACGTACCCTGTTAAAAATCAAAAGAGAGTTACGGGAAGATTACAATAGGATTACATCATGGGCAGACAGAGATTTTCGAAAGCAGGTATTGGACTGTAGCGCGTTCCCGGGAGTAGCCTTCGATACGAACCGTAGTCTAGTAATGATGGAGAGTGGGCTGAAGCTTAGGACAATCGATCGGAAAAATCAGTGTAAAAAAGAGTGGGATATTTGAATACTGAGGTATGAGGATATGCGTTTGAAATTCTCTGAGACTTGCAGATACACCGATAATAAATACCGCAATAGGTAGTTCAGCTGAAGCGGACAGAAGTTGGACAGAGAGACATAGCTAAAAGGAAGACAATTGTGAAGAAATCTTGGGTAACAAACGAGTTACTTCAATTGGTCGACGAAACAGAAGTACAAAAACGTTGAGGGAGGCATAAGAATATACATATATATATATAAATCACTTTAGAAATAAATAAACAGGAGGTGCAGGAAAAGCAAGGCTAAATAGCTATAGTAAGAAGTCGGAAATTAAACTGTTATCGGAAGAACTGATTCACCATATAGAAAAGTCAAAATAACTTTCGAGAATGCACGTGGCAACCAAACGAGTATTCAAGGTGGCGTGTAGAATCTCTGATATTGGAAACATACCATCAGACTATTGTTATGGAAATGCAAAAGTTAC
Source organism: Schistocerca piceifrons (assembly GCF_021461385.2). Taxonomy (NCBI): domain Eukaryota; kingdom Metazoa; phylum Arthropoda; class Insecta; order Orthoptera; family Acrididae; genus Schistocerca; species Schistocerca piceifrons. Next base: position 510,642,034 of record NC_060138.1, read on the forward strand.
GCTCAGTATCTCGTTGGCTGAAACCGTAATGCTATGATATGTGCAAAAATAATTATTTATCTTCCAAGAGAACACATAATGATTTAAGAGTCCCAGAGCGTTGATAAATTTCAGTGTGATGGAAATAAGAGAATTTACTTAAACAGGAAACCAACGAACCTGTCAGACTACAGTTTTTTATCCCACTTAAGGAGCAGAATGGAACGATAGATATGCACTTGACATTTCCATTTAAGAGGAAACCTAACCTTCTGATTCGTTCTGTACTATAGGTACGGCCACTGATTTTAAAATTTTACCAAGTACCCCTTCTGGTCTTAATCGGCGGTGTTCGGTTTATTGTAACACACAACCATCAGATGATCATCATTGCCGGCCGCGGTGGTCTCGCGGTTCTAGGCGCGCAGTCCGGAACCGTGCGACTGCTGCGGTCGCAGATTCGACTCCTGCCTCTGGCATGGATGTGTGTGCTGTCCTTAGGTTAGTTAGGTTTAAGTAGTTCTAAGTTCTAGGGGACTGATGACCACAGCAGTTGAGTCCCATAGTGCTCAGAGCCATTTGAACCATTTTTGATCATCATTGCAAACTATTTCAAAGCGTGTGCATTCTACTGTAAGCCGCTAATTTCACTGTTTCGTACTGTTGCGTTTCATAGAGCCTAGATTCAGTGTGTGGAGAGCCCCTTGGAGACCATCTTAAATTTCAGAAGTGGTAATTTAATCATCAGAAAATAGCAGAGTGATTAGGAGCATACAAGTCATTGCCATTGATGGTAAAGTCTTCTGAGTTTTTCAACTGCGTCGAGCTCCTCTTCAAGATTCTTCTGTGCTCGATGTTCGATATCTCTGCTGGAATCCTGAAGAAGATCCCAGCGGAGGGTTGAAACGACGAGCACTGAAGAAGTTTGAAGAGGAATCTGACGGAGCTATTGACTCAGAAGATTTCACCATCGCTAATTGGAACAAATCATGTTTTTGCTTAGGTTCTATCCTGCGTGAAATAAAATAGTTTATTCTATATGACGATCATTACGATCTGTCGTATGGTCACTTTCAAGTATTTATAAAGAGAACGCGGTGTTAAGACCAAGATCAAGGTCAATACAAGCGCCAATGAAACTTACATTATTCATTTTATTGTACAGTTTGTTGTGTAAACATTGTATCACTTCCTCTAAAGTGGTACTCACCACTCGCAGCTACAAAACAAGTAGTATTCCGAAATTTCAGCCATTATCCAACATTATTTAACATTCATGTCCTTGATATTTTCTAGAAATGGACGAATTGGTCACACAGACTTGTTTTGGCTTAGTGTTTTGTTTTAGTCTCCTGTGCCAATTTTTAGTAGCCGATATGCATAATCTGTTAATAACTCACTTCTGTTTTTACCATTTCTTACACTAGTAGTCACAGATTCATTAGTAAAATAATTATAAATAATGTATCATACATGACAGAAAAATAGTATAGTTGTAATCTCAATTGCCCTTTCCATAACAATGTAGGCGCACACGTCATGTTGCCAGTCTGTTTTGGCAACCTACATCTGCACATGCCTACAAAGGTGGAGTTATTACAGCAGGCAGCAAACGGAGGAGAAAATTGTGATATGTTTCTGAAAAGAGACAGACTAACTGCAAACGCGATTTGAATTTGAGCGTTACCTGCATTGCCGCAATGCAATGAGTATCTGCCTCCGTCTCAAGATTGCCTCAACTCACATAAACATAACCATAACAAGGATGAACCTAAGAGCAAGCACTTGCTAACGTCTGAAGCTGATGAATGAGGGTTAGTGCCTACTGATACTGCTACGTCATATTCTGCGATCCTCTTCTCTTGTCCCCCATCTACCTTCGCAAGTTAATAAGCTGCAGCGAATCTGGAAGTAATTATCTCAGCGTCTTTTGCAATACGTGAGGCTGTCGTATCTGTCATACTTCAATAGCATCGAACAGATAGTCATAAGGAGGAGAGAAAACAGAGGCACTGTAAAGTGTTCGTGATGAATGCTGTAGATCTGCTCATAGTTGTGGATAGAAGATCAAAATTGAACGATACCAATACAGAAGTATTTGATGATTTCAAGGAAAAATAGTCGCCGTCGATATCCTAATAAGGGTTCAGATGGAGGATATTAGGGCAGGAAATCGGCTGTACTCTTCTCAAAGAAACCATCAAGGCATTCGTCCAAAGCGTATGTCTGATGGTACGTTTCGCCATGTTGTTAAATGTATTACAAGATAAAGAGGGTATACCCGTAATTATGTAGCCATTAGGTTTGATAACATCGAGAAACTTCAAGAGCCGGCCGAGGTGGCCGAGCGGTTCTAGGCGCTTCAGTCTGGAACCGCGCGACTGCTACGGTAGCAGGTTCGAATCCTGCCTCGGGCATGGATGTTTGTGATGTCCTTAGGTTAGTTAGGTTTAAGTAGTTCTACGTTCTAGGGGACTGATGACCTCAGAAGTTAAGTCCCATAGTGCTCAGAGCTATTTGAACCATTTGAACTTCGAGAGGATATTGAGGAGTTGAGGAATGCGCTTGAAACAAATGGCTTACGCATCATTAGAACAAAAGACCGAGTTTATGACGTACAGCTTCAACCTCGATGCTCCATGAAGCGTAGATATCAAGCTTCATGACATCACGCTTAAATGAGTTAAAAATTTTATCTGGGATGACCAATATCAAAGAAAAGATCAGTTAAAGAAGACGTAACTAACAGGATAACATCTGATTATAACAAGTGGCGTATCCTATCACGGGGCATGAGAAGTGCAAAAATGCCCATCAAAACCAAAGGCAAAATTTATAAAACAACTGCAAGACCAACGTTACTGTATGACAGTGAAGTCAGGCCATCAAAAAATACTCACGTACAGAAGCTCTATAAAACAGAAATGCGCATTTTATGAATAACGGGAGGAGTGACATTAAAAGATGAAGTTGGCAATGAATTCGTAAGGGGTAGTCTTGAAGTCTCCATAAATGAAAACCTCGCACAATCCATGCCTAGGTGGTACGGTTACATAACGCGAAGACTGATGTGCATGTAGTCAAAAAGTGCCTCTCCATTGCTACAAAGATGACAAGAAGACCTCAAACCAATTTCCAAGGCGCTACGGCGAAGCTTAGCCTTGATGAAAATGATGGCTACTGGCAAGAAAGAATGGATCCCCGGTATTAGGAAAACCAAATCCGAGTAACAGGGAAGACGAGGGCAAAGGAGAAGTTATACTCATATGAAAACTCTTATTCTAAGAAAAATAAATTAAGCCTGCTTCACAAAAGGAGAGAAAATCACTCTAATTTATATCATACTCTATCACCGCGTATTTCTCAGGTTCTGCTAACGTATTTCATTCGTTCATAAGAAAATAAATAAATTTACATGTTAGATTTTTTTTTTCAATTTCATTCGTGGCAAAGCATCAGAATTTATGACATTTGTTGAGGAAACACTGCAGAACAGTTCTCCCAGAATGTGATATTTTCCAGTTACGTTCAATTTTTAGTTAGTGTCTCAGGCAAGTAAAAATATTTCTGGACTCATAATTCTTCCTATTGATAATCATAATTTGTAGCTAAAAAGTGATTTGTTATATTACCCATATAACAACCAACATTGACATACTACATATGAAATGAATGAACAGAGCTATGATCTGGTGTGTCAATAGTTGTAACATTTAGCTCAAATACTGACATTTATTTTACTAATGTTAGGGCGAATAAATATTCAGATTGAAACGTCCTGGCAGATTGAAACCGTGTGCCGGACCGGGACTCGAACCTGGACTTCTGGCTTTCCTGGGTAAGAGTTCCACCGACTCAGTGATCAAAGCGCCACTCACGACCCGTCCTCAAAGCTGTGCTTCGGACAGTACCGCATCTCCTAGATTCCAAACTTCACGTAAGTCATCCTGCATACCTTTTGGGACTAGCACTCCAGAAGTACAACGTTATCCGTAAGGCGATATACCAATATTTTTCTTAAAGGCGTATTGGTGTACAGTTTCAAACTTTATTTACGATAGTAAAAATGGACTTTTCGCTGCTGGATTGCTACACCTGCAAGGCACGCAGAAGAACTTCTGTGAATTTTGAAATGTACGAAATGAGAAATACTAGCGGTGAGTTCTGAGCCGTGTTTGGATGGTGTAGTCCATGGAGTACTTTTCCGCGAGTGGCAAAGATCCCAGGTTCTAATCCCAGTCTGGCAGGAACTTTAAATCAGCCAGTATACTTTCAAACCAGCTCACACACGACTGTGGAGTGAAAATCCATTCTGAAAATATTCAAAATACTGTAACCTGTGGACGACTTTAAGAGAAAAAAACCACACACACACACACACACACACACACACACACACACACACACATGCACATGAAATAAACAGTTTATATTCATAAGAATTAATTTATTCCACCGAACATCCAAAGAAAATTTCTTTATTTACCTGAAAACGAAACAGAGACAATAAATATTTCTTCACACACATAAAGATTTTCAGAGTTTTTACAATGATTTCGGTAATCTTTTACATCAACATTTTTATTAGAAGCACATTGGTGTAGTTCACACGTTATTTACGATAATAACAACTTATTTACCAATTTCCACTTTATGTATTGTTTTAGCTTGTCATCCAGGATAATACAGCAGGGCAGTTAGAGTTACAAAAATTTCGCTACACAGTCAGAACCATGTCTTGTCTCAGTACCGTACATTTACTGTAGATAGATCTGATGTAATAATTTGACACGTGTAGTGCCAGATGACAGTTAATGCTTAGTGAAGAACAACATGAACATTTTAGCTAAAGATAGAGCAGGATTTATTTGCAGTAAAAGCAATAGGAATTATAAGTTTGTTCTTTTTTTATCCTTAGATTGGTTGATGAATACTACAGTTCAGTTTGTGACGCTAGACTTGTGCGGCAGTGGTTTCCTGATCTTTTCTCTGTAACTCCAACTAGTTTACCAGTATGTCGTCAAACAAAAACAGTCAAAAATATTCCTGTCTTTAGTGGGCACAAAGTGCACATAAGACTGGCACCAATAAGCACAGGTTTCGGAATATGCATTCAGCTATAGAATACAGAAAATTCTCTTATGTAAGGAGTATTTTTCCACTCTTTGATGTACGGAAATGTTATTTAGTTGTGCGTTCTCAGAGAATTCACTGGAGACATGCATGAAATATTCGAAGAATCCGACGGACTGACATTCGAGTAATTTTCTCTTTACTTTGCGCTAGCCTCGACACCTTCTCGATCACGATCATTGTTCTGTTTGTTCATATGCCACATGTATGTGTGTGTGTGTGTGTGTGTGTGTGTGTGTGTGTGTGTGTGTGTGTGTGGGTGGGTGGGTAACAATAGTTTCTCGGTAGTTGCGGAACCGTAGTTTTGTTAAGATTTCACCATTAGCAACATATTGTACAGATGAGTATCAGCAATATGAGTGGCAGTTCTGAGGATTCTGGCAGCGACATTTTCCATTTCAGAGGCTTGGAACGACTAAGTGAGATTTTGTAGATATTGTGCAAGAGTCACTATTGTCAGGACTCAAAACTCGGTACTTTCGGTAGAATAAAGCACCCATTTCACAATGAGAGAGGTCGCTATAGCACAATCACAAGTAAATTAAAATAAATTGAATAGTTAGTCCGAATATATTACGCAGCTAAGGGGATTGTAAAGCAGACGTGGCATGGTTTGTGAAAAGTAAGCAAATGCCCACTGAACAGCCACTTCTCACGCATGCGTCAAAGACAAATCGAACACCCACCAGAACGGGAAGATGGAATGGTTCCATTCAACAATGATCGCCACACACATTCAGACATTTATCTCACTGGGAGACGAGACACTCAGTTCCTGTGTCGTAGCACGCAGTTGGCTGGTGACGGATCCACAGCCTCATTCACTCTTGCTCTTCCTCAACCGACCGAAACCAACGTCCACTGCCGTCCTCCTTCAGGTCACCAAAGGTGGGAAAAACATGGTGAAAGATCTGGGCTGTATGGAAGATGTTTCCCACCCAAATCCCTGAAGCTTACAGTATTGTGGTAGTGTGGAGACGTCTGTTATCATGCTAGAGGATGATTACGTCAGACAGCAAAGCTAGCAGTAGAAACATCCCACATCTGCCCCTCCGAAGAAATCCAAAGCTATTCACACAAATTACGGCAAGGTACTTCTGACCTCTGTCTTCGAGTGGAGGGATTCTCTGCTAGTAGAGTTCCTCGAATATGGAACCAGAATCAATACGCAGCACTTCGAAGACAGTTTGCGGAAACTGCGACGCATCATAAAGTCAAAACGATGAGGGATGCTGGCGGACGGAATCACCCTGTTGGACCACAATGACCGTCGCCCCACTGCCATTCAGACAAAGGCTTCAGCGATCCTCCGTACAGCCCAGACCTTTCAGTGTGCCATTTCCACATCTTTGGCGATCTGGAGAAAAAGGTGCATGGACTTGGATTTCAGTCACATGAGGAAGTGAAAGAGTGAGTGCAGTTGAGGATCCATTGGCAGCCGATCACATACTATGAAACAGGAATTCACCATCTCGTCACCCAGTGAGATGAATGACTTAAGGCATACGGTGATTACTTTTGAGTGGAACCATTTCGCAGCCCCGTTGTGGCGGGTGTTCGGTTTTCATTTGACTACAGTTACGTATTGGGCTACTGGATTCGTGCTGTAAATTGATGACACATCTTCCATGCGGCTCCAGTGCCCGATGAAATTGTTGGTAGATGCCTGCTGTACCAGCGACGTCAGAAAAAAGCAACTCAGGCGGGTGACTGACAGCGCAAGATTCCCACCGTCTCCGGATTGCGACGCGGGTCGGTCCCGTTGCAGCTGACGAACTCCATGTCGACCCCGTCCGGCCCGCGATCGTTGTCCCCGAACTCGCCCGCAGAGTCCTGCGACTCGGATACCGGCCGAGACGCGGGCGGCCCCGGCGGGGAGAGGACGGCGAGGAAGGCGCGCCGGAACTCGCCGCTGCACGAGAGGAACGCGTAGAAGGGCAGCGCGCAGCTGGCCAGCTCCAGGCAGGCGGCGGCCGCGGGGAGCAGGCTGCAGCCGCGGGCGGCGCAGCACAGCGACAGCGCCTCGGCGGGCAACAGAGTGGCCAGCAGCAGCGCCGCCGTGGCCACCAGCAGCGCCACGAGCCGGCGCTCGCCGCGGTAGCCGGCGTCGGGCCGCGGCTGCCCGCCCTCGCCCACCTGCTGCTGCGGCTGCGGCTGGCGGCTGCGGAACTTGTCGGAGGCGGCGCGCAGGCGGCGGCGGCGGGACGCCAGCTGGCGGAGGCGGCGCACCACGAGCGCCGGCAGCACCGCCAGCAGCACGCACGGCACCAGCCGCGCGCTCGCCCGCCACGCCCACCAGTAGGCCGCCCACGCCCAGCGCGCCGCCCACTCGCTGTCGCCGATGCCGTACACCGGCGCAGCGTCCGTCGTCCCGTTCTCCACCTGTACCAGTGGGCATGGCGGTAAGTCCGGGAGAGTTGGATCACTGTACGAGTGGCGTACTTCACAAATGCTCCACTGGAGAGCAGCTGCTGCTACTTCTAACAAGTTTCTTTCGTAAACAAACGTGGTATAGAAATGCTACACTACTGCCCATTAAAATTGCTACACCAAGAAGAAATGCAGATGATAAACGGGTATTCATTTGACAAATATATTATACCAGAACTGACATGTGATTACATTTTCACGCAATTTGGGTGCATAGATCATGAGAAATTAGTACCCAGAACAACCACCTCTGGCCGTAATAACGGCCTTGATACGCCTGGGCATTGGCTCAAACAGAGCTTGGGTGGCGTGTACAGGTACAGCTGCCCATGCAGCTTCAACACGATACCACACTTCATCACGAGTAGTGACTGGCGTATTGTGACGAGCCAGTTGCTCGGCCACCATTGACCAGACGTTTTCACTTGGGGAGAGATCCGGAGAATGTGCTGGCCAGGCCAGCAGTCGAACATGTATCCAGAAAGGCTCGTACAGGACCTGCAACATGCGGTCGTGCATTATCTTGATGAAATGTAGGGTTTCGCAGGGATCGAATGAAGGGTAGAGCCAAGGGTCGTAACACATTTGAAATGTACCGTCCACTGTGCAATGTGCCTAAATGCGAACAGGAGGTGACCGAGACGTGTAACCAATGGCACCCCATACCATCACGCCGGGTGATACGCCAGTATGGCGATGACGAATACACGCTTCCAATGTGAGTTCACCGCGATGTCGCAAAACACGGATGCGGCCATCATGATGCTGTAAACAGAACCTGGATTCATCAGAAAAAATGACGTTTTGCCATTCGTGCACCCAAGTTCGTCGTTGAGTACACCATCTCAGGCGCTCCTGTCTGTGATGCAGCGTCAAGGGTATCCGCAGTCTTGGTCTCCGAGCTGATAGTCCATGCTGCTGCAAACGTCGTCGAACTGTTCGTGCAGATGGTTGCTGCCTTGCAAACGTCCCCATCTGTTGACTCAGGGATCGAGACGTATCTGCACGATCCGTTACAGCCATGCGTATAAGATGCCTGCCATCTCGACTGCTAGTGATACGAGGCCGTTGGGATCCAGGACGGAGTTCCCTCTTACCTTCCTGAACCCACCGATTCCATATTATGCTAACAGTCATTGGATCTCGACCAATGCGAGCAGCAGTGTCGCGATACGATAAACCGCAATCGCGATAGGCTACAATCCGACCTTTATCAAAGTCGGAAACGTGATGATACGCATTTCTCCTCCTTACACGAGGCATCACAACAACGTTTCACTAGGCAACGCCGGTCAACTGCTGTTTGTGTATGAGAAATCGGTTGGAAACTTTCCTCATGTCAGCACGTTGTAGGTGTCACCACCGGCGCCAACCTTGTGTGAATGTTCTGAAAAACTAATCATTCGCATATCATTGCATCTTCTTCCTGTCGGTTAAATTTCACATCTGTAGCACGTCATCTTCGTGGTGTAGAAATTTTAATGGCCAGCAACTATCTTTTTCGTTTTAAATTTTTTTCAGTCAACTGTGATCAGAATCGATAGACTTGGGGAAATGCATCATAAAAACGTTTATTCACAACCAGTTCCGTCCACAGCTCGTGGTCTAGTGGCTAGCGTTGCTGCCTCTGGATCACGGGGTCCCCAGTTCGATTCCCGGCCGAGTTGCGGATTTCCTCTGCCTGGGGATTGGGTGCTTGTGCTGTCCTCATCATTTCATCATCATCATCATTCGTGACAGTGGCGGGATTCGACTGTGCAGAAAATTGAACTGTAAAAAATTGGGACTTTGTATGGGCGCTGATGACCGCACAGTTGAGCACCCCAAAAAACCAAACATCATCATCACAACCAGTTTCGATCATAAATCATCTTCACAGTGGAAAAATATCTATTGTGACAGCTTCACGCGTCATTCATGCTATTTAACCAGAAAAGTATACGCCGTAGCTGATTTGCAAACGTCAGAAAAAGACTTTTGTGTCCTATCTACTGGGTGTTGTTGTGCTTCAGCAATACTGCCGTGCTCTTACTACTGTTTTCAATGTTTTCTGCTTGCTGAAGTTGGTAATATGCCGTTCAGTATCGTTTTTTGACGTTTACAAGTCAGCTACGGTGTAGACTTTCCTGGCTACATGACATGTATGACATTTGAATTTGTCGAGATTGATATTTTTTCTCTGTGAAGACGATCGATGATCGAAACCGGTTGTGCATAAATATATTATAAGCTAGCACAGCTTGTATGATGCAGTTCTCGAAGTATTTTCGTGCTAGTTCTGAAGAAAAATCTCATTCTCTGTAATTTTACTGCGAGCTTAACAGATGTGTAGGCGTGAAACTAACCTAAAATGGCCACCGAGTTGGCTGCCTACTTACAGAAGTCGGAATGCTCCATCTCTCCCGAACAATTGCGAAATATGGGCTAGTGTTATTTGGGACAGATGGGACATTTGTTTCAATCTGAGAGCGACGGAACACCATCAAATTTAGCTTCAGGGCACGTGGAATAATCCCACTGAAGACGGCCGCGGTCTCAGAGTATACTAATTTATCGAAAAATATGTCTGCGCCAACAAGTAGAGGAGCAGAATCTTGTACACAAGCCAACCAACCACTTCCAGGCTCGTCAAAAGACCAAAGGATCGCCGGCCGCGGTGGTCTAGCGGTTCTAGGCGCGCAGTCCGGAACCGCGCGACTGCTACGGTCGCAGGTTCGAATCCTGCCTCGGGCATGGATGTGTGTGATGTCCTTAGGTTAGTTAGGTTTAAGTAGTTCTAACTTCTAGGGGACTGTGACCTCAGATGTTAAGTCCCATAGTGCTCAGAGCCATTAGACCAACGGATCCCAAACACATCAAAACAACAAAGTCACAGCATCTGCACAAGTCAAGTTCCTTCGCTTACACAACTTCCGACTTCATTCCCACCACACCTAAAACTTTCAAATTCAAAAATTACCACCTCGAAATTGACTACTCTTAAGCCAACAGAGACACAACTTTTGGAAGAAAAATCACCTGTTCCTTCTATTAATAAAACGACGAATTTGAAGAGGAGGGCAGCAACTGTAGCCAAAGAGCTAAACTCTGATGAAAACATTGAAACTCTAAACAAAAAGAAGGGTAAGGAAAGGAAGGAAACACAATAGGCGGAAAAATATCACCGGACGGATATATTAGTGAAAAGAAAAACAGAATGGAGAAGCTCAATAAAAAAAGTACTCGAAATAGCTCACTTTGTTCATCAGGTGCAGACACAGTAGAAGATTAAGGAAATAACTCTGATGAATCAGATGAAGATTAATGTGTTGGCTTTGGTGAAATCTATTACTAAACTAATAAAAGCTACGATTGGATTCAGTGAACTGTCTGTTCGCAATTGTCAACATTTGGTAATAAGTGTAATCACTAAGGTGAGAAAAAAACAGGCTGATGCTTGAAAAAAAGAACAGATCATTAGGAAAATCAATATTCAGTCAAGATGTGTAATAAACTGATAAAATTTTTTTGGATTAAAATATTTAATGTTGCAATTCTGCATCCATTACAAAATATTCTAAACAAAGATATGACATTTTTCCTCACGTATAGACATTTCATATGGTCCATCTCTCCCCTGTGGGTGCGATGGACCACTCACGTATATTTTCATAGTATTTTAGCTGGTTGTGCCTCAATAATATATTGCATTAAGTTTGAATGACATTGTATACTAACATTCTCTCAGAAGTAGTAAAAACTTGAAAAACACAAATTTTATGCTGAAGAAAAAAGGTGGTCCATCTCTCCCGAATTTACCATAATGTAACATCATTCAAACTTTTATGGAAATTTTATTGACGGGTTCGCAGCTGATCAAGTGCACTGACGGAAAAAGTCACAACACCCAAAATAGTTAATGCAGAGTAATGAAATTTCGGGAATGCATTTTTCTAGGTATAGTATTTAAATGATTTACGTTGCAAGCTCAAAGGTAATGTAAGCGCAGGATAAGCCATTGCAAATGTGAAATGCTGGCACATTAATAACCGGTGTAGCCACCAGAACGTTGAATGCAAGCGTGCAAACATGCATGCATTCTGTTGTACAGTGGCCAAATGTCAGTTTTTGGGATGGAGTTCCATGTCTGTAGCACAGAGACGATTAGTGCTCTGTGTGGATGATATTGGAGTTGTCGTTCCACTATGCCCCACGTGTGCTCGATTGTAGGCATATCTGGTGATAGGGTAGGCCAAGGTAACATTTCGGCACTCTGGAGAGCATGTTGGGTTACAACAGCGGTATGTGGGCAATCGTTGCCCTGTTGGAAAACATCCCCTGGAATGCTGTTCATGAATCGCGGCACAACAGGTCGAATCATCAGAGTGACGTACAATTTTGCAGTCGGATTGCATTTGATAACCACGAGAGTGCTCCTGCTGTCATATGAAAACGCACCCGACACCAGAACTGCAGGTGAAGGTCCAGTGTGTCTAGCACGCAGACATGTTAGTTGCAGGCCCTCAACTAGCCTCCGTCTAACCACCTCACGGCACCGAGGCAAAAGCAATTCTCATCAGAAAACGCAACAGACCTCCACTCTGCTTTCCAATGACCTCTTGGTTGACACCAGTGAAGCTGCCAATGGCGGTCGTTTGGCGTCAGTGGATTGCACGTCACAGGGCGTCTGGCTCGGAACTGTCCTTGGAGTAACCGATCTGTAACAGTTTGTTGTGTCACCGTAGTACCACCTGCTACTCAAGTTGCTGCTGCAGACGCAGTACGATGCGCGAGAGCCATGCGCCGAACACGATGGTCTTACCTCTCGGTAGCGTCACATGGCTGTCCAGAGCCTGAACTTTCTCGTGCTCACCGCTGCCGGCGGTCACGTACAGTGGCTACATTCCAACTAAGTCTTTCTGCGGTTTCACAGAAGGAACATCCAGCTTCTCGTAGATCTATTAACGACCTTGTTCAATTCAAAATGGCTCTGACCACTATGGAACTTAACATTTGAGGCCAACACTCCCCTAGAACTTAGAACTACTTAAACCTAACTAACCTAAGGACATCACACACATCCATGCCCTAGGCAGGATTCGAACCTGCGATCGTAGCGGTCGCGCAGTTCCAGACTGAAGCGCCTAGAACCGCTCGGCCACACCGGCCGGCCCTTGTTCAAAAAATGGCTCTGAGCACTATGGGACTTAACGTCTTAGGTCACCAGTCTCCTAGAACTTAGAACCACTTAAACCTAACTAACCTACGGCCATCACACACATGCATGCCCGAGGCAGGATTCGAACCTGCGATCGTAGCAGTCGCGCGGCTCCGGACTGAGCGCCTAGAACCGCGAGACCACCGCGGCCGGCGGCCCTTGTTCAGTCTCAATGAGATATTAATAATGGCGTCTTTGTCGCCTTAAAGGCATCAACTCACAACATCAAATCTCATACGTATCTAACACTCACGGCTGTTACAGCGTGTATTTAAAGCAAACCTGACTTGCATCCTCATAGTGATGCTACTAGCTCCACTCTTACGCGACTGGGGCGAAATCTGAATACACATCGTCTTTCACATATAGAAACACACCTGTCAACTTTCGTTTCTGTAGCACAACTCCGTAATTCTAAGGGTTCTTGTTTCCATCAGTGTATTTGGTTTGGAAATAGACATTTCACAGCTATAGTGTTTATTTTGTTGTTTTATTTATGTACTTTTCATTATCGAAAGCAGATAGAGTTTAACAAAAAGACGTATTTCTTTTACAGGTTTTCGTAAAGCTTTTGATAATGTGGTTAGAGAAAAGTTATGCAGAATAATGGACACCCTTTACGACTTTTATCAGCTATCAGAAGTCTATCGAAAGAAACATCAGTAATCTTAGATGTACAAGGCCTACAAAGAGAACAGACGCAAATAAATAAAGTGCTGTGACAAGGCTGCAGTTTATCTCCTACGCCAGTGGTATTCAACATGTGTTGCACCATGGTTTCGTTTCAAAGTTAGTGGCAAGGAGGACTGTTGTGGGAAATGTCATTCCGGATCTCAGACTGTGTGACGTCGGAGGAATTTCGCTTTAAATGTTGGCCAGCCTGCGTAAGCAGTCACCACCTCGAATCTTGACCATCGCGCGTTACACCTAGCACGATAAACCATAGAAAAGTTTAAAATTTGTCAAGGGGAAATAAAAAGCGAGAACTTTTTGACGACAACAAAGAAATTGGTAATGGAGACAGGAAACGCAAGTATGAAAATACGACTGCAGCTACTTTAGATTTTGGTTTCACGTGCACTGTTGTGAAATGAAGAGCATCCACAGTGTGTTTTGTGTTTTAAAGTACTTTATGTTGCGTGTATGCTACGTAATAAATTAAAGTGTCATTAAGAAGTGTTCATAAGAATGACTTGGTCAAACTAAGATAATAATTTTCCAGAAACCTGAGTCAAATAAAAGCACAAAAATCACCATTTTATGAGCAGGCTATAATCTCGAATAAAGCATTTATAGCGTCCTACACTGTACATTACCGAGTAGCAAAATGTAAGAGAGCTCATACGACTGCAGAAGAACTAATTCTACCGTGTGTGCTATGGTGCGCGATCCACGTCGTGCCGTTACAGTGGTCTACAAGAACCGTGATAAAATTCCCGATATTTTGTGCACGCATTATATTATCCATAGAGAAGCACTTGCTTCGCTAGATTTGAGTGTTTATCAGAATCAAGTACTGCCAACTGTCAAAGCTAGTGAACTTTATTAAACACGTCCTCGGAAAGTTAGATTTTGTAGACAAACATGTCAAGATACGGCGGCTGAAAATATATCTATCTTATTTTATAGTGGCACTCATTGGTTTTCCTGGGGAAATGTAGTATCATGCATTTTTGTACTTAGCGAGAAGTCTATTCTTACGTGGAAGAAGAAAACCACATCAGTGGTAAGTGCTTTTTAGACACTGACCTTCTCTTGAAGGTCGCATAAAATCACTGAATATGGTTATGCAAAGAAGTGAAGACATTTCATTCAGATAACTGAGAAAGTTTCTGCCTTCAGAAGGACGCTTCTTCATTGGAAGACGAAAATGTTTTTAGCATTTTATAAACGATAATGAGATCGGCCTTAATGCAAATATTTTTTCTATAACTTAAAGGCCATTATCCGAATTTCACATTCGTTTTAGAAAATATTTTCCTCAAAAGTGTGATAGGTTTCAGTCGATTCAAAATCCCTTCAAAAATGATTCTCCGTCTCAGTTAAGG